>NW_023330392.1:276607-346113 GCF_011100685.1 Canis lupus familiaris
CCAGCTATGCCTCATCGACCTTATGAATCTGGTCCTCACGTGGCCTTACATGGACCTGGGACTCAGCTGGATAGAGTGGCTCTGGTTCCCACAAAGGGCTCACCTGATACTGGTGACTGGGGTCTTTTTCTATCACCAGGACCTAGTGATTCTGTTCCCCATCTGGGCCTGCATGGCCCTAGTGTCTCTGTCCTCACCCAGGCATCATGGGACCTGGATACTCTATTCCACACCTGGGCCTCACTTTACCAGGGACCTCTGGTCCCATTCTGGGCCTCAAACTAAACTGGTTACTCAGGTTCCCCCTCTGGGACTCACCCTTACCTGTTGAATCTGGTCACCCCTTGGGCTTCACTTGGGCCTGGTGAATCTGTCCTTAGTTGGTCCTCACCTGGATCTGGTGAGTGGTCGCCACCTGGGCCTCACCTGGACTTGGTGAATCCTGTTGCCACCTGCCCCTCACTGACCTTGTGACTGGTCCCACCTGGACCTCACCTGGATCTGGTGGCTCTGGTTCCCATATGGGGCTCTCCTGGACCTGGTTCCTCTGGTCTCCATCTGGCCTCACCAGGAACACATGACTCTGATGCATATTTGGGCCTCTCCTGGACCTGTTGACTCTGGTCCTAACCTGGGCATCATTGGACCTGGATACTCTCTTATATAACTTGGCCTCACCTGGACCTGGTGAGTGTGGTCCCACCTGGGTCTCACCTGGACGAGGTGACTGGTTCCCACAGGGACCTCACCTGGACCTGGTGACTCAGGTCCTCATATGGCATATTGAGACTGGTTTCTCAGTTCCACATCGGGTCCTCACCTGGACCTAGTGACTCTCGCCCCCTCTGGGCCTCACCCTGACGTGGGACTCTGTCCCCATCTGGATATCACCAGAACCGGTGACTCTGGTCCCCTCTGGGACTCACGCGGAGCTGGGAACACCGGTCCTCAACTGGGCCTAAACAGGACCTGGTGAATCTACTCCTACTTAGGCCTCGTCTGGACCTTGTGACTCTTTTCCCACCTGGCATCAATGGGACATGGTTACTCTGTTCCCCACCTGGGCCTCACCTGGACATGATAACTTTGCTCACACTTTGGCCTCAACTGGTCCTGATGACTCTGGTCCCCCCACCTAGGCCTCAATCTGGACCTGGTGACTGTGGTCCCCACCTGGGTCTCACCTGGACCTGGTGACTCTCTTTCCCACATGAACCACACCTGGACCTGGTACTGTGGTGTTTTTGTAGACCTCACATTTACCTGGTGACGCCGGTCCCCACTAGGGACTCACCTGTATCTGGTGACTCTGGCCTCCATGATGCCTCACCTGGACCTGGTGAGTGGGTTTGCCACCAGGACCTCAACCATACCTGGTGACTCTATCGCCACGTGGGCCTCTTGGATCTGGTGAATCTGGTCCTTACCTGGTCCTCTCCCACACCCGGGGACTCTGGTCACCACCTGGACCTAACCTGGACCTGGTGAATCTGGTCCCCATCTGGGCCTCACCCAGTCTGGTGGCTTTGTTCCCCACCGGGACCTGATTGCTGTGGACTCTTTCTTGGCCACACCTGGAACTGGTGACTCTGATCCTATCTGCTCGTCACCCAGACCTGGTGACTCTGGTCCTCACCTGGGCATCATTGGTACATGGTGACTCTGTTCTACACCTGAGCCTCACCTGGACATGATGACTCTGGAACCTCTCTGGGCCTCACCCTGACCTGGTGACTCTGGTCCCCATCTGGATGTCACCTGGACCAGGGGATTCTGGTACCCGTCTAGGCCTCAACCAGATATGGTGACTCTGGTCCTCAACTGGGCCTCACCTGGACCTAGTGAATATGATCCATCTTGGCCTCATTTGGACTGGTGACTCTGGTCCCTACCTGGGCATCATAGGGATATGGTTTCACTGCATGGCTGCAGGTTGGCCTCACCTGGACCTTGTAACTCTGGTCCCTACCTGTGCATCATCGGGACATGGTTCCACACATGGCCTGCAGGTTGGCATCACCTGGACCTGGTAACTCTAGTCCCTACTGGGCATCATCGGGACATGGTTCCTCTGCATGGCCTGCAGGTTGGCATCTCCTGGACCTGGGGAGTGGGGTTGTCACTTGTGCCTCACCCTTGCCTGGTGACACAGGTCCCCACGTGGCCCTCACTTGGACCGGTGAATCTGGTCCTTACCTTGTTCTCACCCGGAACTCGTAACTCTGGTCACCACCTGGGAATCACCTGGGCCTGGGTTTCTGGTCCCCATCTGGGCGTCATCCAGTCCTGGTCACATTGTTCCCCCCTGGACCTGATTGCTGTGGACTCTTTCTTGGCCTCACCTGGAACTGGTGACTCTGATCCTATCTGCGCGTCACCCAGACCTGGTGACACTGATCCTCACCTGGACATGATTGGTACCTGGTGACTCTGTTCCACACCTGAGCGTCACCTGGACATGATGACTCTGGAAACTCTCTGGGCCTCACCCTAACCTGGTGACTCTGGTCTCCATCTGGATGCCACTTGGACCAGGTGATTCTGGTACCCCTCTAGTCCTCAACGAGATCTGGTGCCTCTGGTCCTCAACTGGGCCTCACCTGGACCTAGTGAATATGCTCCATCTGGGCCTCACCTTCACCTGGTAAGTCTGGTCCCTACCTGGCATCATCGGGACATGGTTCCACTGCATGGCCTGCAGGTTGGCCTCACCTGGACCTGGTGAGTGGGGTTGCCACCTGTGCCTCACCCATACCTGGTGACACAGGTCCCCACGTGGGCCTCACTTGGACCTGGTGAATATGGTCCTTACTTGGTCCTCACCCGGAACTGGTAACTCTGGTCATCATCTGGGAATCTCCTCGACCTTGTGAATCTGGTCCCCATCTGGGCCTCACCCAGTCCTGGTGACTTTGTTCCCCACTGGACCTGATTGCTGTGAACTCCTTATTGGCCTCACCTGGAATTGGTGCCTCTGATCCTAACTGGCCTCACCCAGATCTGGTGACTCTGGTCCTCACCTGTGGACCATTATGACCTGGATACTCTGTTCCACACCTGAGCCTCACCTGGTCATGATGACTCTGGATCCCCTCTGGGTCTCAGCCTGACATGGTGACTCTGGTCCCCATCTGGATATCACCAAGACCAGGTGAATATGGTACCCCTCTATGCCTCAACTAGACCTAGTGACTCTGGTCCTCAACTTGGCCTCAAGGGACCTAGTGAACATGCTCCCCACCTGCGCCTCATCTGGACCTGGTGACTCTGGTTCTACCTGGGCATCATTGGGACATGGTTACTTTATTCCCCACTGGGACTTACCTGATCCTGGTAACTCTAGTCCTGACTTTGACCTCTTCTGTACCAGGTGAATCTGGCTCAACCAGGGCCTCACCTGTAACTGGTGACTCTGACTTAAGCATGGCCTCACCTGACCTGGTGACTGTGGTTCCCATCGGGACCTCAACTGAACCTCATGTCTCTTGTCCCACCTGGACTTCACCAGGCCCTGGTGTCTCTGGTCCCCACCTGGGTAGCATCAGGATATGGTTACACTGTTCACTAACAGTGACCCAGCCGGACCTATTAACTGTAGTCTTCACCTGGGGAACACCTGAACATGGTGACATTGGTTCCCACCTGGGTCTCACCTGGACATGGTGAGTCTGATCCCCACCTGGGCCTCAATGTAACTGGTGATTCTCGTTCCCACATGGACATCATGTGGACCTGGTGGCTGCAGTGTTTCTAGCTTCTCATGCACCTCGTGGCTCTGGTACCCACCAGGGCCTCACCGGGACCTGTTGAGTGTGGTTGCCACCTGCACTCACCTTGACTTTGCTGATTCTTGTCTGCCCCTGAGACTACCCTGGATCTGGTGCCTGTGGTCCCCACCTGGCTTCACCTGGATTTGGGGACTCCGGTCCCCATCTGGGCCTCACCTGGTCCTGATGACCATGGTCCTCAACTGGGCACAATTGGGACCCGGTGACTGTGTTCCACAACTGGACCTCACCTGGACGATGTGACTCTGGTCCCCTCTGGGTCTCACCGTGCCCTAGTGACTGTGAATCCAACTTTGGCCTGACTTGGACCTGCTGACGCAAGTTGCCACCTGTGCCTGACCTCGAACTGTTGACTCTGGTTCGTTCAAGGGCTTACCCTGTACATGGTGATCCTGGCCCCACCTGGGACTCACCTGGACGTGGTGACTTTTGTCACCCCGGGGACTCACCTGGACCTGCTTACCTTGTTCCACATCTGGGCCTCAAGTCGACTTGTTGACCATGGTCTCCAAGCCGGCCTCACATGGACCTGTTGCCTCTGACCCCCCCGGGGCCTCACGTGTACCGGGTATCTCTGGTCCTAACCAGGGCCTCATCTGGACCTAGTGACTCTGGTCCCCACCTGAGCTTCACCTGGATCTGGTGACCTGGTCCCCACCTGGACCTCTACTGGACCTGGTGACTCTCTTTCCAACATGGACCTCATATGGATCTGTTGCCTCTGGTCCTCAGTTTCGCCTCTCCTGGACTGGTGTCTCTCATCCCCACTTTCACCTAACTCAGAACTGCTGAATCATGCCCCACCTAGGCCGCACCTAGACCTGGTGACTCTTGTCCCCATCCATGCCTCAATTCGACCTGATGAATCTTGTCCTCACGTGGGCCTCACATGGACCTGGGACTCAGCTGGATTGAGTGGCTCTGTTCCCACAAGGGGCTCACCTGATTCTGGTGACTCTGGTCTTATTCTATGCCTCACCAGGACCTAGTGATTCTGTTCCCCATCTGCGCCTGCATGACCCTAGTGACTCTGGTCCTCACCCAGGCATCATTGGATCTGGATAATCTATTCCACACCAGGGCGTCACTCTGACCAGGACCTCTGGTCCCATTCTGGGCCTCAAACTAAACTGGGTATCTGGTTATCCCTCTGGGCCTCACCCTTACCTGGTGACTGGTCACCCCTGGGATTCTCCTGGGCCTGTTGAATCTAGTCCTTAGCTGGTCCACACCTGGATCTGGTGACAGGTCGCCACCTGGGTCACCTGGACTTGGTGAATCCTGTTGCCACCTGCGCCTCACCTGGACCTTCTGACTGTGTCCCACCTGGACCTCACCTGGCTCTGGTGGCTCTGGTTCCCATATGGCCCTCTCCTGGTCCTGGTTCCTGTGGTCTCCTTCTGGCCTCACCTAGAACACAATGACTCTGATCCATATTTGGGCCTCTCCTGGACTGTTGACTCTGGTCCTTACCTGGGCATCATTGGGACCTTGATACTCTCTTATATACCTGGGCCTCACCTGGACCTGGTGACTGTGATCCCACCTGTGCCTCACCTGGACGAGGTGACGGGTTCCCACAGGACCTCACCTGGACCTGGTGACTCAGGTCCTCATATGGGCATCATGGGACCTGGTTTCTCAGGTCCACATTGGGGCCTCACCTGACCTAGTGATTCTCTCCCACTCTGGGCCTCACCCTGAAGTGGTGACTCTGGTCCCCATCTGGATGTCTCCTGTACCAGGTGATTCTGGTACCCCTGTAGGCCTCAACCAGATCTGGTGACTCTGGTCCTCAACTGGGCCTCACCTGGACCTAGTGAATATGCTCCATCTGGGCCTCATTTGACCTGGTGACTCTTGTCCCTTCCTGGGCATCATCGGGACATGGCTCCACTGCATGACGTGCAGGTTGGCCTCACCTGGACCTGGTAACTCTGGTCCCTACCTGGCATCATCGGGACATGGTTCCACTGCATGGCCTGCAGGTTGCCTCACCTGGACCTGGTAACTCTAGTCCCTACCTGGGCATCATCGGGACATGGTTCCTCTGCATGGCCTGCAGGTTGCCCTCACCTGGCCCGTGAGTGGGGTTGACACCTGGGCCTCACCCATGCCTGGTGATACAGGTCCCCACGTGGGTCTACTTGGACCTTGTGAATCTGGTCCTTACCTGGACCTCACCCGGAACTGGTAACTCTGGTCACCACCTGGGAATCACCTGGGCCTGGTGAATCTGGTCCCCATCTGGGCCTCACAAAGTCCTGGTCACTTTGTTCCCCACCTGGGCCTGATTGCTGGACTCCTTCTTGGCCTCACCTTGAACTGGTGACTCTGATCCTAACTGGGTCTCACCCAGATCTGGTGACTCTGGTCCTCACCTGTGGACCATTAAGACCTTGATACTTTGTTACACACCTGAGCCTCACCTGGACATGATGACTCTGGATCCCCTCTGGGCCTCAGCCTGACATGGTGACTCTGGTCCCCATCTGGATGTCACCTAGACCAGGTGAATCTGGTACCCCTCTAGGCCTCAACTTGACCTGGTGACTCTGGTCCTCAACTGGGCCTCACCGGGACCTAGTGAACATGCTCCCCACCTGCGCCTCATCTGGACCTGGTGACTCTGGTTCTACTGGGCATCATCGGGACATGGTTACTCTATTCCCTCTGGGACTGACCTATCCTGGTAACTCTGGTCCTGACTTTGGCCTCTTCTCTACCAGGTGACTCTGGCTCCACCTGGGTCTCACCTGTAACTGGTGACTCTGATCCAAATCATGGCCTCACCAGACCTGGTGACTGTGGTTCCCATCGGGACCTCACCTGGTCCTCATGTCTCTGGTCTCACCTGGGCCTCACCAGGACTTGGTGTTTCTCGTACCACCTGGGTAGCATCAGGATATGGTTACACTGTTCACTAACAGTGACCCAGCCGGACCTATTATCTCTGGTCTTCACCTCGCCACACATGGACATGGTGACACTGGTTACCACCTGGATCTCACCTGGACATGGTGGTCTGATCACCTGGGCCTCAATGTAACTGGTGATTCTCGTTCCCACGTGGACATCATGTGGACCTGCTGGCTGCACTGTTTCTAGCTTCTCATGCACCTCGTGGCTCTGGTCCCCACCAGGGCCTCACCGGAACTGTTGAGTGTGGTTGCCACCTGCACCTCACCTGGACTTTGCTGATTTTGTCTGCCCCTGAGACTACCCTGGATCTGGTGACTGTGGTCCCCACCTGGGCTTCACCTGGATTTGGGGACTCCGGTCCCCATCTGGGCCTCACCTGGCCCTGATGACCATGGTCCTCAACTGGGCACAATTGGGACCGGTGACTGTGTTCCACAACTGGACTCACCTGGACCAGGTGACTCTGGTCCCCCTCTGGGTCTCACCGTGCCCTAGTGACTGTGAATCCAACTTTGGCCTGACTTGGACCTGCTGACGGGTTGCCACCTGCCTGACCTCGAACTGTTGACTCTGGTTCTTTCAAGGGCCTCCCCGTACCTGGTGATGCTGGTCCCCACCTGAGCCTCACCTGGACGTGGTGACTCTTGTCAACACCGGGGACTCACCTGGACCTGCTTACTGTGTTCCACACCTGGGCTCAAGTAGACGTGTTGACCATGGTCCCCAAGGCGGCCCCACATGTACCTGTTGCCTCTGATCCCCACCGGGGCCTCACGTGTACCTCGTAACTCTGGTCCTCACCTGGGCCTCATCTGGACCTAGTGACTCTGGTCCCCACCTGGGCTTCACCTGGATCTGGTGACTCTGGTCCACACCTGGACCTCACCTGGATCTGGTGACACTGGTCCTCAGTTTGCCCTCACCCAGACCTGGTGACACTTGTCCCCAGCTATGCCTCAATTCGACCTGATGAATCTGGTCCTCAGTGGGCCTCACATGGATCTGGGACTCAGCTTGTTAGAGTGGCTCTTGTTCCCACAAGGATCTCACCTGATACTAGTGACTTGGTCTTATTGTATGCCTCACCAGGACCTAGTGATTCTGTTCCCCATCTGGGCCTGCATGGGCCTAGTGACTCTGGTCCTGACCCAGGCATCATTGGGACCTGGATACTCTCTTATATACCTGGGCCTCACCTGATCTGGTGACTCTGGCCTGCAGGTTGGCCTCACTGGACTTTGTTAGTGGGATGCCACGTGGGCCTTACCATACCTGGTGACTCAGGTCCCCACGTGGGCCTCTTGGACCTGGTGAATCTGGTCCTTACCTGGTCTTCTCCCACCCGGGGAATCTGGTCACAACCTGGGCCTCACCTGACCTGGTGAATCTGGCCCCATCTGGGCCTAACCCAGTCCTGGTGACTATGTTCCCACCTGGACCTGATTGCTCTGGACCTTTCTTAGCCTCACCTGGAACTGGTGACTCTGATCCTATCTGTGGTCACCCAGACCTGTTGACTCTGGTCCTCACCTGGGCATCATTGGTACCTGGTTACTCTGTTCCACACCTGAGCCTCATGGACATGATGTCTCTGGGACCTCTCTGGGTCTCACCCTGACCTGGTGATCTGATCCCCATCTGGATGTCACCTGGACCAGGTGATTCTGGTACCCCTCTAGGCCTCAACCAGTTCTGGTGACTCTTTTCCTCAACTGGGCCTCACCTGGACCTAGTGAATATGCTCCATCTGGGCCTCATTTGGACCTGGTGACTCTGGTCACTCACTGGGCATCATCGGGAAATGTTCCACTGCATGGCCTGCTGGTTGGCCTCACCTGGACCTGGTAACTCTGGTCCCTACCTGGGCATCATCGGGACATGGTTCCTCTGCATGGCCTGCAGGTTGGCCTCACTTGACCTGGTGAGTGGGGTTCCCACGTGGGTCTTACCCATGCCTGGTGACACAGGTCCCCACGTGGGCCTCACTTGGATCTGGTGAATGGGTCCTTACCTAGTCCTCCCGGAACTGGTAAATCTGGTCACCACCTGGGCATCACCTAGTCCTGGTGACTTTGTTCCCCACCTGGACCTGATTGCTGTGGACACCTTCTTGGCCTCACCTGGAAGTGGTAATTCTGATCCTAACTGGGCCTCTCCCAGATCTGGTGACTCTGGTCCTCACCTGTGGACCATTATGACCTGGATACTCTGTTCCACACCTGAGCCTCACCTGGACATGATGACTCTGGATCCCCTCTGGGCCTCCACCCTGACATGGTTACTCTGGTCCCCATCTGGATGTCACCTAACCAGGTGAATCTGGTACCCCTCTAGGCCTCAACCAAACCTGGTGACTCTAGTCCTCAACTGGGTCTGCCCGGGACCTAGTGAATATGCTCCCCAACTGCGCCTCATCTGGACATGATGACTCTGGTTCTACGTGGGCATCATCGGGACATGGTTACTCTATTCCCCACTGGGAGTGACCTGATCCTTGTAACACTGGTCTGACTTTGGCATTTTCTGTACCAGGTGACTCTGGCTCCACCTGGGCCTCACCTGTAACTGGTGACTCTTATCCTAAGCATGGCCTCACCTGACTTGGTGACTCTGGTCCCCATTAGGATGTAACCTGGACCAGGTGATTCTGGTACCCCTCTAGGCCTCAACCAGTTCTGGTGACTCTGGTCCTCAATTGGCTTCACCTGGACCTAGTGAATATGCTCCATCTGGGCCTCATTTGGACCTGGTGACTGTCGTCCCTGCCTGGGCATCATCGGGACATGGTTCCGCACATGGCCTGCAGGTTGGCCTCACCTGGACCTGGTGAGTGGGATTGCCACCTGTGGCTAACCCATACCTGGTGACTCAGGTCCCCACGTGGGCCTCTTGGACCTGGTGAATCTGGTCCTTACCTCTTCTTCTCCCAACCTGGGTACTCTGGTCATCACCTGGGCCTCACTTGGACAAGGTGAACTGGTCCCCATCTGGGCCTCACCCAGTCCTGGTTACTTTGTTCCCCACCTGGAACTGATTGCTGTGGACTCTTTCTTTGCCTCACCTGGAACTGGTGACTCTGATCCTATCTGCGCGTCACCCAGATCTGGTGACTCTGGTCCTCATCTGGGCATCATTGGTACCTGGTGACTCAGTTCCACCCTGAACCTCACCTGGACATGATGACTCTGGAACCTCTCTGGGCCTCACCCTGTCCTGGTGACTCTGGTCCCCATCTGGATGTCACCTGACCAGGTGATTCTGGTACCCCTCTGAGCCTCAACCAGAATCTGGTGACTCTGGTCCTCTACTGGGCCTCACCTGGACCTAGTGAATATGCTCCATCTGGGCCTCATTTGGACCTGGTGACTCTGGTCCCTACCTGGGCATCATCGGGACATGGTTCCACTGCATGGCCTGCAGGTTGGCATCACCTGGACCTGGTAACTCTGGTTCCTACATGTACATCATCGGGACACGGTTCCTCTGCATGGCGCGAAGGATGGCCTCTCCTGGACCTGGTGAGTTTGGTTGCAACCTGTGCCTCACCCGTACCTGGGGACACAGGTCCCTGCTTGGGCCTCTTGGACCTGGTGAATCTGGTCCTTACTGGTCGTCTCCCAGCCCCGGGTTCTCTGGTCACCACCTGGGCCTCACCTGACCTGGTGAATCTGGTCCATCTGGGCCTCACCCAGTCCTGGTGACTTTGTTCCCCACCTGAATCTGATTGCTGTGGACTCTTCTTGGCCTCACCGGGAACTGGTGACTCTGATCCTATCTGCGCATTACCCAGACCTGGTGACTCTGCTCCTCACCTGGGCATCTTTGGTACCTGGTGACTCTGTTCCACACCTGAGCCTCACCTGGACATGATGACTCTGGAACCTCTCTGGGCCTCATCCTGACCTGGTGACTCTGGTCCCCATCTGGATGTCACCTGGACCAGGTGATTCTGGTACCCCTCTAGGCCTCAACCAGGTCCTGTGACTCTGGTCCTCCATTGGACCTCACCTGGACCTAGTGAATATGCTCCATCTGGATCTCATTGGACCTGATGATTCTGATCCCTACCTGGGCATCATCGGGACATGGTTCCACTGCATGGACTTCAGGTTGGCCTCACCTGGACCTGTTAACTCTGGTCCCTACCTGGGCATCATCGGGACATGGTTCCGCTGCATGGCCTGCAGGTTGGCCTCACCTGGACCTGGTAACTCTAGTCCCTACCTGGGCATCATCGGGACATATTTCCTCTGCATGGCCTGCAGGTTGGCCTCACCTGGACCTGGTGAGTGGGGTTGCACCTGGGCCTCACTCATACCTGGTGACAAAGGCCCCACGTGGGCCTCACTTGGACCTGGTGAATCTGGTCCTTACCTGGTCCTCACCCGGAACTGGTAACTCTGGTCACCATCTGGGATTCACCTGGGCCTGGTGAATCTGGTCCCCATCTGGGCCTCACCCAGTCCTGGTGACTTTGTTCCCCACCTGGACCCTGGATTGCTGTGGACTCCTTCTTGGCTAACCTGGAACTGCTGACTCTGATGCTAACTGGGCCTCACCCAGATCTGGTGACTCTGGTCCTCACCTGTGGACCATTATGACCTGGATACTCTGTTCCACACCTGAAGCCTCACCTGGATATGTTGACTCTGGATCCCCTCTGGGCCTCAGCCTGACATGGGGACTCCGGACCCCATCTGGATGTCCCACAGACCAGGTAAATATGGTACCCCTCTAGGTCTCACCTAGACCTGGTGACTCTGGTCCTCAAACTGGGCCTCACCGGGACCTAGTGAACATGCTCCCCACCTGCGCCACATCTGTGTCTGGTGACTCTGGTTCTACCTTGGCATCATCGGGACATGGTTACTCTATTCCCACTTGGAGTGACCTGGATCCTGGTAACTCTGGTCCTGACTTTGGCCTCTTCTGTTCCAGGTGACTCTGGCTCCACATGGGCCTCACCTGTAACTGGTGATTGTCGTTCCCACATGGACATTATGTGGACCTGGAGGCTGCAGTGTTTCTAGCTTTCTCATGTACCTCGTGACTCTGGTCCCCACCACAGCCTCACCGGGACCTGGTGAGTGTGGTTGCCAACCTGCACCTCACCTGGACCTGGTGATTCAGGCCTGCACCTGAGACTACCCTGGATCTGGTGACTGTGGTCTCCACCTGCGCTTCAACCTGGATTTGGGGACTCCGGGTACCCCATCTGGGCGTCACCTGGCCCTGTTGACCATGGTACTCAACTGGGCAAAATTGGGACCCTGGTGACTGTGTTCCACACCTGGACCTCACCTGGACCAGGCGACTCTGGTCTCCCTCCGGGTCTCACCGTGCCCTAGTTACTGTGAACCCCACTTTGACGGACTTGGACCTGCTTGACCCTGGTTCCCACCTGCGACTGACGTCGTACTGTTGACCTCTGGTACTTTCAAGGGCCTCCCCTGGACCTGGTGATCCTGGACCCCACCTGGGCCTCACCTGGACGTGGTAACTTTTGTCACCACCGGTTACTCACCTAGACCTGGTTACTGTGTTCCACACCTGAGCCTCAAGTAGACCTGGTGACCATGGTCCCCAAGCCTGCCTCACATGGACCTGTTGCCTCTGATCCCCACCGGGGCCTCTCGTGTACCTGGTAACTCTGGTCCTCACCTGGGCATCATTGGTCCTGGTGACTCTGTTCCATACCTGAGGCTCCCCTGGACATGATGACTCTGGAACCTCTCTGGCTATCACCTGACCTGGTGACTCTGGTCCCCATATAGATATCACCTGGACCAGGGGATTATGGTAGCCCTCTGGGCCTCAACCAGGTCTGGTGACCCTGGTCCTCAAATGGGCCTCACCTGGACCTAGTGAATATGCTCCATCTGGGCCTCATTTGGACCTGGTGACTCTGGTCCCTATGTGGGCATCATTGGGACATGGTTCCACTGCATGACCTGCAGGTTGGCCTCACCTGGACCTGGTAACTCTGGTCCCTACCTGGGCATCATCGGGACATGGTTCCACTGCATGGCCTGTAGGTTGGCCTCACCTGAACCTGGTAACTCTCGTGCCTACCTGAGCATCTTTGGGACCTGTTTCCTCTGCATGGCCTGCAGGTTGGCCTCACCTGGAACTGGTGAGTGGGTTTGTCACCTGGGCCTCACCCTTGCCTAGTGACACAGGTCCCCACGTGGGCCTCACTTGGACCTGGTGAATCTGGTCTTACCTGGTGGTCACCCGGAACTGGTAACTCTGGTCACCACATGGGAATCACCTGGGCCTGGTGAATCTGGTCCCCATCTGGGCCTCACCCAGTCCTGTTGACTTTCTTCCCCCCCTGGACCTGATTGTTGTGGACTCCTTCTTGGCTAACCTGGAACTGCTGACTCTGATGCTAACTGGGCCTCACCCAGATCTGGTGACTCTGGTCCTCACCTGTGGACCATTATGACCTGGATACTCTGTTCCACACCTGAGCCTCACCTGGATATGTTGACTCTGGATCTCCTCTGGGCCTCAGCCTGACATGGGGACTCCAGACCCCATCTGGATGTCACCAGACCAGGTAAATATGGTACCCCCCTAGGTCTCACCTAGACCTGGTGACTCTGGTCCTCAACTGGGCCTCAACGGGACCTAGTGAACATGCTCCCCACCTGCGCCACATCTGTGCCTGGTGACTCTGGTTCTACCTTGGCATCATCGGGACATGGTTACTCTATTCCCACTTGGAGTGAGCTGATCCTGGTAACTCTGGTCCTGACTTTGGCCTCTTCTGTTCCAGGTGACTCTGGCTCCACATGGACCTCACCTGTAACTGGTGACTCTGATCCTAAGCATGGCCTCACCTGACCTGGTGACTGTGGTTCCCATCGGGACCTCACCTGGACTTCATGTCTCTGGTCCCACTTAGGCCTCACCAGGATCTGTTGTCTCTGCCACCCACCTGGGTAGCATCAGGATATGGTTACACTGTTCACTAACAGTGACCCAGCCGGACCTATTAACTCTGGTCTTCACCTGGGCCACACCTGGACATGGTGACACTTTTTCCCACGTGGGTCTCACCTGGACATGGTGAGTCGGATCCCCACCTGGTCCTCACCTGTAACTGGTGATTCTCGTTCCCACATGGAGATCATGTGGACCTGTTGGCCGCAGTGTTTCTAGCATCTTTTTTTAAATTTTTATTTATTTATGATAGTCACAGAGAGAGAGAGAGGCAGAGACACAGGCAGAGGGAGAAGCAGGCTCCATGCACCGGGAGCCCGACGTGGGATTCGATCCCCGGTCTCCAGAATCGCGCCCTGGGCCAAAGGCAGGCGCCAAACCGCTGCGCCACCCAGGGATCCCATGTGTTTCTAGCTTCTCATGTACCTCGTGACTCGGGTCCTCACCAGTGCGTCACCGGGACCTGGTGAGTTTGGTTGCCACCTGCACCACACCTGGACCTCGTGATTCTGGTCTGCACCTGACACTACCCTGGATCTTGTGACTGTGGTCCCCACCTGTGCTTCACCTGGATTTCGGGACTCCGGTCCCCACCTCGGTCTCACCTGGCCCTGTTGACCATGGTCCTCAACTGGGCAAAATTGGGACCTGGTGACTGTGTTCCACAACTGGACCTCACCTGGACCAGGTGACTATGCTCCCCCTCTGGGTCTCACCGTGCCCTAGTGACTGTGAATTCCACTTTGGCTTGACTTGGACCTGCTGACCCTGGTTGCCACCTGCGCCTGAACTTGAACTGTTGACTCTGGTTCTTTCAAGGGCCTCCCCTGTACCTGGTGATCCTGCTCCCACCTGGGACTCACCTGGACGTGGTGACCCTTGTAACCACGGGGACTCACCTGGACCTGCTTACTGTGTTCCACACCTGGGTCTCAAGTGGACCTGTTGATCATGGTCCCCAAGCCGGCCTCACATGGACCTGTTGCCTCTGATCCCCACCGGATCCTCACGTGTACCTGGTAACTCTGGTCCTCACCTGGGCCTCATCTGCACCTAGTGACTCTGGTCCCCACCTGGGCTTCACCTCGATCTGGTGACTCTGGTCCCCACCTGGACTTCACCTGGATCTAGTGACTCTGGTTCCCACCTGGACCTCTCCTGGACCTGGTGACTCTCTTTCCAACATGGACCTCACCTGGATCTGGAGACTCTTGTACTCAGTTTGGCCTCACCTGGACCTGGTGTCTCTCGTCCCCACTTTGACCTAACTCAGAACTGCTGAATCTTTCCCCACCTAGGCCGCACCCAGACCTGGTGACTCTTGTCCCCAGCTATGCCTCAATTCGACCTGGTGAATCTGGTCCTCACGTGGGCTTCACATGGACCTGGGACTCAGCTGGATAGAGTGGCTCTGGTTCCCACAAGGGGCTCACCTCATACTGGTGACTGTGGTCTTTTTCTGTGACTCACCAGGACCTAGTGATTCTGTTCCCCATCTGGGCCTGCATGGCCCTAGTGACTCTGGTCCTGACCCAGGCATCATTCGGAACTGGATACTCTATTCCACACCTGGGCCTCACTTTGACCACGGACCACTGGTCCCATTCTGGGCCTCAAACTAAACTGGTTACTCTGGTTCCCCTTCTGGGCCTCACCCTTACCTGGTAAATCTAGTCACCCCTTGGGCTTCACTTGGGCCTGGTAAATCTGGTCCTTAGCTGGTCCGCACATGGACTTGGTGAATCCTGTTGCCACCTGCACCTCACCGGGACCTTCTGACTCTTTTCCCACCTGGCATCAATGGGACATCGTTACTCTGTTCCCCACCCGGGCCTCACCTGGACATGATAACTTTGCTCCACACTTTGGCCTCAACTGGTCCTGATGACGCTGGTCCCCCCACCTAGGCCTCAATCTGGATTTGGTGACTGTGGTCCCCACCTCTTTCTCACCTGAACCTGGTGTCTCTCGTTCCCACATGAACCACACCTCGACCTGGTGATGGTGGTGTTCTTGAAGACGCACATTTACCTGGTGACTCTGGTCCCCACTAGGGCCTCACCTGGATCTGGTGACTCTGGCCTGAAGGTTGTCCTCACCTGGACCTGGTGAGTGGGGTTGCCACCCCATACCTGGTGACTCAGTTCCACACGTGGGCCTCTTGGACCAGTTAATCTGGTCGTTAACTGGTCCTCTCCCAGACCCGGGGACTCTGGTCCCCAACTGGGCCTCATCTGGACCTGTGAATCTGGTCCCCATCTGGGCCTCACCCAGTCCTGGTGAATTTGTTCCCCATCTGAATCTGATTGCTGTGGACTCTTTCTTGGCCTCACCGGGAACTGGTGACTCTGATCCTATCTGCGCGTCACCCAGATCTGGTGACTCTGGTCCTCACCTGGGCATCATTGGTACCTGGTGACTCAGTTCCACACCAGAGCCTCACCTGCACATGATGACTCTGGAACCCTTCTGGGCCTCACCCTGACCTGGTGATTCTGGTCCCCATCTGGATGTCACCTGGACCAGGTGTATCTGGTACCACAACCAGATCTGTATCTAGGCCACAACCAGATCTGCTGACTCTGGTTCTCAACTGGGCCTCACCTGGACCTAGTGAATATGCTCCATCTGGGCCTCATTTGGACCTGGTGACTCTGGTCACTACCTGGGCATCATCGGGACATGGTTCCACTGCATGACATGCAGGTTGGCCTCACCTGGACCTGGTAACTCTGGTCCCTACCTGGGCATCATCGGGACATGGTTCCACACATGGCCTGCAGTTTGGCCTCACCTGGACCCGCTAACTCTAGTTGCTACCTGGGCATCATCGGGACATGGTTCCTCTGCATTGCCTGCAGGTTGGGCTCACCTGGACCTGGTGAGTGGCGTTGTCACCTTGGCCTCACCCATGCCTGGTGACACAGGTCCCCACGTGGGCCTCACTTGGACCTGGTGAATCTGGTCCTTACATGGTCCTCACCCGAAACTCCTAAATCGGGTCACCACCTGGGAATCACCTGAACCTGATTAATCTGGTCCCCATCTGGTCCTCATCTAAGCCTGGTGACTAAGTCACCCCAACTGGACCTGATTGCTGTGGACTCCTTCTTGGCCTCACCTGGAACTGGTGACTCTGATCCTAAGCATGGCCTCACCTGACCTGGTGACTGTGGTTCCCATCAGGACTTCACCCGGACCTAATGTCTCTGGTCCCACCTGGGCCTCACCAGGACCTGGTGTCTCTCGTACCCACCTGGGTAGCATTAGGATATGGTTACACTGTTCACTAACAGTGACCAAGCCGGACCTATTAACTCTGGTCTTCACCTGGGCCACAGCTGGACATGGTGACACTGGTTCCCACCTGGGTCTCACCTGGACATGGTGAGTCGGATCCCCACCTGGTCCTCATTTGTAACTGGTGATTCTCGTTCCCACATGGACATCATGTGGACCTGGTGGCTGCAGTGTTTCTAGCTTCTCATGTACCTCGTGACTCTGGTCCCCACCAAGGACTCACCGGGACCTGGTGTGTGGTTGCCACCTCCGCCTCACCTGGACCTGGTGATTCTGGTCTGCACCTGAGACTAACCTGGATCTGGTGACGTGGTCCCCACCTGGGCTTCACCTGGATTTGGGGACTCCGGTCCCCACCTGGGCCTCACCTGGCCCTGTTGTCCATGGTCCTCACCTGGGCAAAATCGGAACCGGTGACTGTGTTCCACAACTGGACCTCACCTGGACCACATGACTCTGGTCCCCCTCTGGGTCTCACCGATCCCTAGTGACTGTGAAACCCACTTTGGCCTGACTTGGACCTCCTGACACTTGTTGCCACTTGCGCCTGACCTCGAACTGTTGACTCTGGTTATTTCAAGGTCCTCCCATGTACCTGGTGATCCTGGTCCCACCAGGGCCTCATCTGGACATGGTGACACTTTTCAACACGGAGGACTCACCTGGACCTGCTTACTATGTTCCACTCCTGGGCCTCAAGTAGACCTGTTGACCATGGTCCCCAAGCCGGCCTCACATAGACCTGTTGCCTCTGATCCCCACCGAGGCCTCACGTGTACCTGGTAACTCTGGTCCTCACCTGGGCCTCAACCGGACATAGTGACTCTGGTCCACAACTGGGCTTCACGTGATCTGGTGACTCTGGTCCACACCTGGACCTCTCCTGGACCTGGTGACTCTCTTTCCAACATGGACCTCACCTGGATCTGGTGACTCTGGTCCTCAGTTTGGCCTCACCTGGACCTGGTGTCTCTCGTCCCCACTTTGACCTAACTCAGAACTGCTGAATCTTGCCCCACCTAGGCCGCACTCAGACCTGGAGACTCTGGTCCCCAGCTATGCCTCAATTCGACCTGATGAATCTGGTCCTCACGTGGGCCTCACATGGGCCTGTGACTCAGCTGGATAGAGTGGCTCTGGTTCCCACAAGGGGCTCACCTGACACTGCTGACTGGGGTGTGTTTCTATGCCTCACCAGGACCTAGTGATTCTGTTCCCCATCTGGTCCTGCATGGCCCTAGTGACTCTGGTCCTCACCCAGGCATCACTGGGATCTGGATATTCTATACCCCACATGAGCCTCACTTTGACCAGGGACCTCTGGTCCCATTCTGGGCCTCAAACAAAATGGTTACTATGGTTCCCCCTCTGGGCCTCACCCTTACCTGGTGACTCTGGTCACCCCTTGCGGTTCACTTGGGCCTTGTGTCTGGTCCTTAGCTGGTCCGCACCTGGATGTGGTGACTTGTCGCCACGTGGGCTTCACCTGGACTTGGTGAATCCTGTTGCCACCTGCACCTCACCTGGACCTTGTGACTGTGGCCACACCTGGACCTCACCTGGATCTGGTGGCTCTGGTTCCCATATGGGGCTCTCCTGGACCTGGTTCCTGTGGTCTCCATCTGGCCTCACCTGGAACACAATGACTCTGATCCATATCTGGACCTCTCCTGGACCTGTTGACTCTGGTCCTTACCTGGAAATCATTGGGAACTGGATACTCTCTTATATACCTGGGCCTCACCTGGACCTGGTGACTGTGGTCCCACTTGGGCCTCACCTGGACGAGGTGACTGGTTCCCACAGGGACCTCACCTGGACCTGGTGACTCAGGCCCTCATATGGGCATCATGGAACCTGGTTTCTCAGTTCCACATCGGGGCCTCACCTGGACCTAGTGATTCTCTTCCCCCTCTGGGCCTCTTCCTGACGTGCTGACTCTGGTTCCCACCTGGATATCACCAGAACCGGGTGACTCTGGTCCCCCTCTGGGACTCACCCGGAGCTTGGGACACTGGTCCTCAGCTGGGCCTCAACAGGACCTGGTGAATCTACTCCTCACTTAGACCTCGTCTGGACCTTGTGACTCTTTTCCCACCTGGCATCAATGGGACATGGTTACTGTGTTCCCCACCTGGGCCTCACCTGGACATGATAACTTTGCTCCACACTTTGGCCTCAACTGGTCCTGATGACTCTGGTCCCCCCACCTAGGCCTCAATCTGGACCTGGTGACTGTGGTCCCCACCTCTTTCTCACTTGGACCTGGTGACTCTCGTTCCCAGATGAACCACACGTGGATCTGGTGACTGTGGTGTTCTTGTAGACTCACATTTACCTGGTGACTCCGGTCCCCACTAGGGACTCACCTGGATCTGGTGACTCTGGCCTGCAGGTTGGCCTCACCTGGACCTGGTGAGTGGGGTTGCCACCTGGGGCTCACCCTTACATGGTGACTATGGTCCCCATCTGGATGTCACCTTGACCAGGTGAATCTGGTACCCCTCTGGGCCTCAACTAGTCCTGGTGACACTGGTCCTCAACTGGGCCTCACCGGGACCTAGTGAATATGCTCCCCACCTGCGCCTCATCTGGACCTGGTGACTCGGGTTCTACCTGGGCATCATCGGGTCATGGTTACTCTATTCCCCACTGGGACTGACCTGATCCTGGTAACTCTGGTCCTGACTTTTGGCTCTTCTGTACCAGGTGACTCTGGCTCCAACTGGGCCTCACCTGTATCTGTTGAATCTGATCCTAAGCATGGACTCACCTGACCTGATGTCTGTGGTGCCCATGGGACCTCACCTGGTCCTCATGTCTCTGGTCTCACCTGGGCCTCACCAGGACTTGGTGTCTCTCGTACCCACCTGGGTAGCATCAGGATATGGTTACACTGTTCACTAACAGTGACCCAGCCGGACCTATTAACTCTGGTCTTCACCTGGGCCACACCTGTACATGGTGACACTGGTTCCCACCTGGGTCTCACCTGGTCATGGTGAGTCGGATCCCCACAGGGTCCTCACCTCTAACTGGTGATTCTCGTTCCCACATGGACATCATGTGGACCTGGTGGCTGCAGTGTTTCTACCTTCTCATGTACCTCGTGACTCTGGTCCCCACCAGGGCATCACCGGGTCCTGGTGAGTGTGGTTGCCACCTGCACCTCACCTGGACCTGGTGATTCTGGTCTGCAACTGAGACTACCCTGGATCTGGTGACTGGGGTCCCAACCTGGGCTTCACCTGGATTTGGGCACACCGATTCCCATCTGGGCCTCACCTGGCCCTGTTGACCATGGTCCTCAACTGGGCAAAATTGGGACCCGGTGACTGCGTTCCACACGTGGACCTCACCTGGACCAGGTGACTCTGGTCCCACTCTGGGTCTCACCGTTCTCTAGTGACTCTGAACCCCACTTTGGCCTGACTTGGACCTGTTGACCCTGGTTGCCACCTGCGCCTGACTTCGAACTGTTGACTCTGGTTCTTTCAAGAGCGTCCCCTGTACCTGGTGATCTGGTGCCCACCTGGGCCTCACCTGGACTGGGTGACTCTTGTCACCCCCGGGAACTCACCTGGATCTGCTTACTGTGTTCCGCACCTGGGCCTCAAGTAGACCTGTTGACCATGGTCCCCAAGCCGGCCTCACATGGACTTTTTGCCTCTGATCCCCACCGGGGCTTCACGTGTACCTGGCAACTCTGGTCCTCACCTTCGCCTCATCTGGACCTTGTGACTCTGATCCCCACCTGGGCTTCACCTGGATCTGATGACTCTGGTCCCCACCTGGACTTCACCTGGATCTGGTGACTCTGGTCAACACCTGGACCTGACCTGCATCTGGTGACTCTGGTCCTCAGTTTGGCGTCACCTGGACCTGGCGTCTCTCGTCCCCACTCTGAACTACCTCAGCACTGCTGAATCTTGCCCCACCTAGGCCGCACCCAGACCTGGTTCCTCTTGTCCCCAGCTATGCCTCAATTCGACCTGATGAATCTGGTCCTCACGTGGGCCTCACATGGACCTGCTACTCAGCTGGATAGAGTGGCTCTTGTTCCCACATGGAGCTCACCTGATTCTGGTGACTGTGGTTTTATTCTATGCCTCACCAAGACCTAGTAATTCTGTTCCCCATCTGGGCCTGCATGGCCCTAGTGACTCTGGTCCTCACCCAGGCATCATTGTGACCGGGATACTCTATTCCACACCTGGGCTTCACTCTGACCAGGGACCTATGGTCCCATTCTGGGCCTCAAACTAAACTGGTTACTCTGGTTCCCCCTCTGGGCTTCACACTAACCTGGTGACTCTGGTCACCCCTTGGGCTTCACTTGGGCCTGGTGAATCTTGTCCTTAGCTGGTTCTCACCTGGATCTGGTGACTGGTCTCCACCTGGGCCTCACCTGGACTTGGTGAATCCTCTTGCCATCTGCGCCTCACCTGGACCTTGTGACTGTGGTCCCACCTGGAACTCACCTGGATCTGGTGGCTCTGGTTCCCATATGGGGCTCTCCTGGACCTGGTTCCTGTGGTCTCCATCTGTCCTCACCTGGAACACAAAACTCTGATCCATATTTGGTACTCTCCTGGACCTGTTGACTCTGGTCCTCACATGGGCATCATTGGGACCTCGATACTCTCTTATATACCTCGACCTCACCTGGACCTGGTGACTCAGGTCCTCATATGGGCATCATGGTAACTGGTTCTCAGTTTCACATCGGGGCCTCACCTGGACCTAGTGATTCTCGTCCCGCTCTGGGCCTCACCCTGACGTGGTGACTCTGCTCCCCACCTGGATATCACCAGAACTGGGTGACTCTGGTCCCCCTCTGGGTCTCACCCGTAGCTGGGGACACTGCTCCTCAACTGGGCCTCAACAGGACCTGGTGAATCTACTCCTCAGTTAGGCCTCGTCTGGACCTGTGACTCTTTTCCCACCTGGCATCAATGGGACATGGTTACTCTTTTCCCCACCTGGGCCTCACCTGGTCATGATAACTTTGCTCCACACTTTGGCATCAACTTGTCCTGATGACTCTGGTCCCCACACCTAGGCCTCAATCTGGATCTGGTGACTGTGGTCCCCACCTGGGTCTCCCCTGGACCTGGTGACTCTCGTTCCCACATGAACCACACCAGGACCTTGTGACTGTGGTGTTCTTGTAGACTCACATTTACCTGGTGACTCTGGTCCCCACTAGGGCCTCACCTGGATCTGGTGACTCTGGCCTGTAGGTTGTCCTCACCTGGACCTGGTGAGTGGGGTTGCCACCTGGGCCTCACCCATACCTGGTGACTCAGGTCCCCACGTGGGCCTCTTGGACCTGGTGAATCTGGTAATTCTGGTCTCCACCTGGGAATCCCCTGGACCTGGAGAATCTGGTCGCCATCTGTGACTCACACAGTCCTGGTGACTTTGCTCCCCACCTGGACCTGATTGCTGTGGACTCCTTTTGGGCCTCACCTGGAACTGGTGAGTCTGATCCTAACTGGGCCTCACCCAGATCTGGTGACTCTGCTCCTCACCTGTGGACCACTATGACCTGGATACACTGTTCCACACCTAGCCTCACCTGGACATGATGACTCTGGATCCTCTCTGTGCCTCACTCTGACATGGTGACTCTGTTCCCCATCTGGATGTCACCTAGACCAGGTGAATCTGGGACCCCTGTCGACCTCAACCAGACCTGGTGACTCTGGTCCTCAACTCGGCCTCACCTGGACCTAGTGAATATGCTTCCCACCTGCGCCTCATCTGGACGTGGTGACTCGGGTTCTACCTGGGCATCATCGGGGCATGGTTACTCTATTCCCCAATGGGACTGACCTGTTCCTAGTAACTCTGGTCCTGTCTTTGACCTCTTCTGTACCAGGTCACTCTGGCTCCACCTGGGCCTCACCTGTAACTGGTAACTCTGATCCTAAGCATGGCCTCACCTGACCTGGTGACTGTGGTTCCCATCGGGATCTTACCTGGACATCATGTCTCTGGTCCCACATGGGCCTCACCAGGACCTGGTGTCTCCGGTACGCACCTGGGTAGCATCAGGATATGGTTACACTCTTCACTAACAGTGACCCAGCCGGACCTATTAACTCTGGTCTTCACCTGGGCCGCACCTGGACATGGTGACACTGGATCCCACCTGGGTCTCAACTTGACATGGTGAGTCGGATCCCCACCTGGTCCTCACGTGTAACTGCTGATTCTCCGGCCCACATGGACATCATGTGGACCTGGTGGCTGCAGTGTTTCTAGCTTCTCATGTATCTTGTGACTCTGGTCCCCGCCAGGGCCTCACTGGGTCCTGGGGAATGTGGTTGCCACCTGCACCTCACTTGGACCTGGTGATTATGGTCTGCACCTGAGAGTACCCTGATCTACTGACTGTGGTCCCCACCTGGGCTTCACCTGGATATTTGGACTCCGGTCCCCATCTGGGCCTCACCTGGCCCTGTTGACCATGGTCCTCAACTGGGCAAAATTGGGACCCGGTGTCTGTGTTCCAAAACTGGACGTCACCTGGACCAGGTGACTCTGGTCCCACTCTGGGTCTCACCGTGCCTAGTGACTGTGAACCCCACTTTGGCCTGACTTGGACCTGCTGACCTGGTTGCCACCTGCGTCTAACCTCCAAATGTTGACTCTGGTCCTTTCAAGGTCCTCCCCTGTACCTGGTGATCCTGGTCCCGACCTGGGCCTCAACTGGACGTGGTGACTCTTGTCACCACCGGGGACTCACCTGGACCTGCTTACTGTGTTCCACACCTGGGCCTCAAGTTGACCTGTTGACCATGGTCCCCAAGCCGGCCTCACATGGACCTGTTGCCTCTGATCCCCACCGGGGCCTCACGTGTACCTGTTAACTCCTGTCCTCACCTGGGCCTCATCTGGTCCTAGAGACTCTGGTCTCCACCTGGGCTTCACCTGGATCTGCTGACTCAGGTCCCCACCTGGACTTACCTGGATCCGTGGACTCTGGTCCCCACCTGGACCTCTCCTGGACCTGGTGACTCTCTTTACAACATGGTCCTCACCTGGATCTGGTGACTCTGGTCCTCAGTTTGGCCTCACCTGGAGCTGGTGTCTCTCGTCCCCACTTGAACCTAACTCAGAACTGCTGAATCTTGCCCCAACCTAGGCCGCATCCAGACCTGGTGACTCTTGTCCCCAACTATGCCTCAATTCGACCTGATGAATCTGGTCCTCACGTGGGCCTCACATGGACCTGGCACTCAGCTGGACCTGGGACTCAGCTGGATAGAGTGGCTCTGGTTCCCAAAAGGGGTCACTGATACTGCTGACTGTGGTCTAATTCTATGCCTCATCAGGACCTAATGAATCTGTTCCCCATCTGGGCCTGCATGGCCCTAGTGACTCTGGTCCTCACCCAGGCATCATTGGGACCTGGATACTCTATTCCACACTTGGGCCTCACTTTGACCAGGGACCTCTGGTCCCATTCTGGGCCTCAAACTAAACTGGTTACTCTGGTTCCCCCTCTGGGCCTCACCATTACCTGGTGACTCTGGTCACCCCATGGGCTTCATTTGGGCCTGGTGAATCTGGTCCTTAGGTGGTCCGCACCTGGATCTGATGACTGGTCGCAACCTGGGCCTCTCCTGACTTGGTGAATCCTGTTGCCACCTGGGCCTCACTTGGACCTTGTGACTGTGGTCCCACCTGGACCTCACCTGGATCTGGTGGCTCTGGTTCCCATATGGGGCTCTCCTGGACCTGGTTCCTGTTATCTCCATCTGGCGTCACCTGGAACTCAATGACTCTGATCCATATTTGTGCCTCTCCTGCACCTGTTGACTCTGGTCCTTACCTGGACATCATTGGGACCTGGATACTCTCTTATGTACCTGGGCCTCACCTGGTCCTGGTGACTCAGGTCCTCATATGGGCATCATGGGACCTGGTTTCTCAGTTCCACAGAGGGGCCTCACCTGGACCTAGTGATTCTCGTCCCACTCTGGGCCTCACCCTGACGTGGTGAGTCTGGTCCCCACCTGGATATTACCAGAACCGGGTGACTTTGGTCCCCGTCTGGGACTCACCCGGAGCTGGGGACACTGGTCCTCAACTGGGCCTCAACAAGACCTGGTGAATCTACTCCTCACTCAGGCCTCGTCTGGACCTGTGACTCTTTTCCCACCTGGCATCAATGGGACAAGGTTACACTGTTCCCCACCTGGGCCTCACCTGGACATGATAACTTTGCTCCACACTTTGGCCTCAACTGGTCCTGATGACTCTGGTCCCCCCACCTAGGCCTCAATCTGGCCCTGGTGACTGTGGTCCCCACCTGGGTCTCACCTGGCCCTGGTTACTCTTGTTCCCACATGAACCTCACCTGGACCTGGTGGCTGTGGTGTTCTTGTACACTCATATTTACCTGGTGACTCCGGTCCCACTAGGGCCTCACGTGGATCTGGTGACTCTGACATGCCAGTTGGCCTCACCGGGACCTGCTGAGTTGGGTGGCCACGTGGGCCTCACCCATACCTGGTGACTCAGGTCCCCACGTGGGCATCTTGGACCTGGTGAATCTGGTCCTTACCTGGTCCTCTCCCAGACCCGGGGATTCTGGTCTCCACCTGGGCCTCACCTGCACCTGGTGAATCTGGTCCCCATCTGGGCCTCACCCAGTGATGGTGACTTCGTTCCACACGTGGACCTCATTGCTGTGGACTCTTTCTTGGCCTCACCTGGAACAGGTGACTCTGATCCTATCTACGCGTCACCCAGACCTGGTGACTCTGACCCTAACCTGGGCATCATTGGTACCTGGTGACTCTGTTCCACACCTGAGCCTCACCTGGACATGATGACTCTGGAACCTCTCTGGGACTCACCCTGACTTGGTGAGGCTGGTCCCCAACTGGATGTCACCTGGACCAGGTGATTCTGTACCCCGATAGTTCTCAACCAGATCTGGTGACTCTGGTCTTCAACTGGGCCTCACCTGGACCTAGTGAATATGCTCCATCTGGGCCTCATTTGCACCTGGTGACTCTGGTCCCTACCTCGGCATCATCGGGACATGGTTCCACAGCATGGCCTGCAGGTTGGACTCACCTGGACATGGTAAGTCCTGTCTCTACCTGGGCATCATCGGGACATGGTTCCTCTGCATGGCCTGCAGGTGGCCTCCCCTGGACCTGTTGAGTGGGGTTGCCACCTGGGCCTCACCCATACCTGGTGACTCAGGTTCCCACGTGCGCCATACGTGGACCTTGTGAATCTGCTCCTTACCTGGTGCTCATCCGGAACTGGTAACTCTGGTCACCACCTGGGAATCACCTGGACCTGGTGAATCTGGTCCCCATCTGGGCCTCACCCAGTCCTGGTGACTTTGTTACCTACCTGGACCTGATTGATGTGGACTCCTTCTTGGCCTCACCTAGAACTGGTGACTCTGATCCTAACTGGGCCTCACCCAGATCTGGTGACTCTGGTCCTCACCTGTGGACCATTATGACCTGGATACTCTGTTCCACACCTTACCTCACCTGGACATGATGACTCTGGATCCCCTCTGGGCCACAGCCTGACATGGTGACTCTGGTCCGCATCTGGATATCACCTAGACCAGGTGAATCTGGTACCCCTCTAGGCCTAAACTAGCCCGGGGGAATCTGGTCCTCAACTCGGCCTCACTGGGACCTAGTGAATATGCTCCCCACCTGTGCCTCATCTGGACGTGGTGACTCGGGTTCTACTTGGGCATCATCGGGACATGGTTACTCTATTCCCCACTGGGACTGACCTGATCCTGGAAACTATGCTCCTGACTTTGGCCTCTTCTGTACCAGGTGACTCTGGCCCCACCTGGGCCTCACCTGTAACTTGATACTGTGATCCTAAGCATGGCCTCACCTGACCTGGTGACTGTGGTTCCCATCGAGACTTCAACTGGACCTCATGACTCTGATCCCTTCTGGGCCTCACCAGGACATGGTGTCTCGGGTACCCACCTGGGTAGCATCAGGATATGGTTACACTGTTCTCTAACAGTGACCCACCCGGACCTATTAACTCTGGTCTTCACCTGGGCCACACCTGGACCTGGTGACTCTGGTCCACAGTTTGGCCTCACCTGGACCTGGTGTCTCTCGTCCCCACTTTGACCTAACTCAGAACTGCTGAATCTTGCCCCACCTAGGCCGCACGCAGACCTCGTGACTCTTGTCCCCAGCTCTGCCTCAATTCGATCTGATGAATATGGTCCTCAAGTGGGCCTCACATGGACCTGGGACTCAGCTGGATAGAGTGGCTCTGGTTCCCACAAGGGGCTCACCTGATACTGCTGACTGTGGTCTTATTCTATGCCTCACCAGGACCTAGTGATTCTGTTCCCCATCTGGGCCTGCATGGCCCTAGTGACTCTCGTCCTCACCCAGGCATCATTGGGACCTTGATACTCTATTCCACACCTTGGACTCACTCTGACCACGGACCTCTGGTCCCATTCAGGGCATCAAACTAAACTGGTTACTCTGGTTGCCCCTCTGGGCCTCACCCTTACCTGGTGACTCTGGTCACCCCTTGGGCTTCACTTGGGCCTGGTGAATCTGGTGCTTAGCTGGTCCTCACCTGGCTCTGGAGACTTGTCGCCACCTGGGCCTCACCTGGACCTGGTGAATCCTGTTGCCACCTGGGCCTCACCAGGACCTTGTGACTGTTGTCCTACCTGGACCTCACCTGGATTGGTGGCTCTGGTTCCCATATGGGGCTCTCCTTTACCTGGTTCCTGTGATCTCCATCAGGCATCACATGGAACAAAATGACTGTGATCCATATTTCGGCCTCTCCTGGACCTGTTGACTCTGGTCCTTACCTGGCCATCATTGGAACCTGGAGACTCTCTTATATACCTGGGCCTCACCTTGACCTGGTGACTGTGGTCCCACCTGGGCCTCACCTGGACGAGGTGCCTGGTTCCCACAGGGACCTCACCTGGACCTGGTGACTCAGGTCCTCATATGGGCATCATGGTAACTGGTTCTCAGTTCACATCGGGGCCTCACCTGGACCTAGTGATTCTCGTCCCCCTCTGGGCCTCACCCTGACGTGGTGACTCTGCTCCCCACCTGGATATCACCAGAACTGGGTGACTCTGGTCCCCCTCAGGGACTCACCTGTAGCTGGGGACACTGCTCCTCAACTGGGCCTCAACAGGACCTGGTGAATCTACTCCTCAGTTAGGCCTCGTCTGGACCTGTGACTCTTTTCCCACCTGGCATCAATGGGACATGGTTACTCTTTTCCCCACCTGGGCCTCACCTGGTCATGATAACTTTGCTCCACACTTTGGCATCAACTTGTCCTGATGACTCTGGTCCCCCCACCTAGGCCTCAATCTGGACCTGGTGACTGTGGTCCCCACCTGGGTCTCCCCTGGACCTGGTGACTCTCGTTCCCACATGAACCACACCAGGACTTGGTGACTGTGGTGTTCTTGTAGACTCACATTTACCTGGTGACTCTGGTCCCCACTAGGGCCTCACCTGGATCTGGAGACTCTGGCATGAAGGTTGGCCTCACCTGGAACTGTTGAGTGGGGTGTCCACCTGGGCCTCACCCATACATGGTGACTCAGGTCCCCACGTGGGCCTCTTGGACCTGGTGAATATGGTCCTTACCTGGTCCTGTCCCGGAGATGCGGACTCTGGTCACCACCTGGGACTCACCTGGACCTGGGGAATCTGGTCCCCATCTGGGTCTCACGCAGTCCGGGTCATTTCTTCCCCACCTGGTCTGATTGCTGTGGAGTCTTTCTTGGCCTCACCTGGAACTGGTGACTCTGATTCTATCTGCGCATCACCCAGACCTGGTGACTCTGGTCCTCACCTGGGCATCGTTGGTACCTGGTGACTCTGTTCCACACCTGAGCCTCACCTGGACATGATGACTCTGGAAAATCTCTGGGCCTCACTCTGACCTGGTGACTCTGATCCCCATCTGGATGTCACCTGGACCAGGTGATTCTGGTACCCCTCTAGGCCTCAACCAGATCTGGGGACTCTGGTCCTCAACTGGGCCTCACCTGGACCTAGTGAATATGCTCCATCTGGGCCTCATTTGGACCTGGTGACTATGGTCACTACTTGGGCATCATCGGGACATGTTTCCACTGCATGGCCTGAAGGTTGGCCTCACCTGGATCTGATAACTCTGGTCCCAACCAGGGCATCATTGTGACATGGTTCCTCTGCATGGCCTGCAGGTTGGCCTCACCTGGACCTGGGGAGTGGGGTTGCCACCTGGGCCTCACCCATACCTGGTGACACAGGTCCCCATGTGGGCCTCACGTGGACCTGTTGAATCTTGTCCTTACCTGGTCCTCACCCGGAACTGGTAAGTCTGGTCACCACCTGGAAGTTCACCTGGACCTGGTGAATCTGGTCCCCATCTGGGCCTCACCCATTCCTGGTGAATTTGTTGCCCACCTGGACCTGATTGCTGTGGACTCCTTCTTGGCCTCACCTGGAACTTGTGACTCTGATCCTAACTGGGCCTCACCCAGATCTGGTGACTCTGGTCCTCACCTGAGGACCATTATGATCTGGATACTCGGTTCCACACCTGAGCCTCACCTGGACATGATGACTCTTAATCCCCTCTGGGCCTCACCCTGACATGGTGAATCTTGTCCGCATCTGGATGTCACCTAGACCAGGTGAATCTGGTACCCCTCTAGGCCTCAACTAGACCTGGCGACACTGGTCCTCAACTGGGCCTCAGCGGGACCTAGTAAACATGCTCCCCACCTGTGCCTCATCTGGAGCTGGTGACTCTGGTTCTACCTGGGCATCATCGGGACATGGTTACTCTATTCCCCACTGGGACTGACCTGATCCTGGTAACTCTGGTCCTGACTTTGGCCTATTTTGTACCAGGTCACTCTGGCTCGACCTGGGTCTCACCTGTAACTGGTGACTCTGATCCTAAGCATGGCCTCACCTGACCTGGTGACTGTGGTTCCCATTATGATATCACCTGGACCTTTAGTCTCTGGTCCGACCTGGGCCTCACCAGGACCTGGTGTCTGTGGTACCAACCTGGTAGCATCAGGATATGGTTACACTCTTCACTAACAGTGACCCAGCCGGAACTATTAACTCTGCTCTTCACCTGGGCCACACCTGGACATGGTGATTCTGGTCTGTACCTGAGACTTTCCTGGATTTGGTGACTATGGTCCCCACCTGGGCTTCACCTTGACTTGGGGACTCCGGTCCCCATCTGAGCCTCACCTGGCCCTGTTGACCATGGTCCTCAACTGGGCAAAATTGGTACCCGGTGACTGTGCTCCACAACTGGACCTCACCTGGACCAGGTGACTCTGGCCCCCCTCTGGGTGTCACCGTGCCCTAGTGACTGTGAACCCCACTTTGGCCTGACTTGGACCTGCTGACCCTGGTTGCCACCTGCGTCGGGCCTCGAACTGTTGACTCTGTTTCTTGCAAGGTCCTCCCCTGGACCTGGTGATCCAGGTCCCCACCTGGGCCTCACCTGGACGTGGTGACTCTTGTCACCACCAGGGACTCACCTGGACCTGCTTACAGTGTTCCACACCTGGGCCTCAAGTAGATGTGTTGACCATGGTCCCCAAGCCGGCCTCACATGGACCTGTTGCCTCTGATCATCACCGGTGCCTCACGTGTACCTGGTAACTCTGGTCCTCACCTGGGCCTCATCTGGACCTAGTGACTCTGGTCCCCACCTGGGCTTCACCTGGATCTGGTGACTCTGGTCCTCACCTGTGGACCATTATGACCTGGATACTCTGTTCCACACCTGAGCCTCAACTGGACATGATAACTTTGTTCCACAGTTGGGCCTCAACTAGTCCTGATGACACTGTTACCCTCTTAGGCCTCAATCCAGACCTGGTGACTGTCGTCCCAACCTGGGTCTCACCTGGAACTGGTGACTCTCGTTCCCACATGAACCACACATGGAGCTGGTGACTGTAGTGTTCTTGTAGACTCACTTTTACCTGCTGTCACCGGTGCCGACTAGGGCCTCACGTGGATCTGGTGACTTTGGCATGCAGGTTGGCCTCACCTGAACATTGTGAGTGGGGTTGCCCCTGGGCCTCACCCATACCTGGTGAGTCAGGTCCCCGCGTGGGCCTCTTGGACCTGGTAAATCTGGTCCTTACCTGGTCGTCTCCCAGCCCCGGTGTCTCTGGTCACCACCTGGGCCTACCTGGACCTGGTGAATCTGATCCCCATCTGGGCCTCACCCAGGCCTGTTGACTTTGTTCCACTCCTGTATCTGATTGCTGTGGACTCTTTCTTGGCCTCACCTGGAACAGGTGACTCTGATCCTATCTGCCCGTCACCCAGACCTGGTGACTCTGGTCCTCACCTGGGCATCTTTGGTACCTGGTGACTCTGTTCCACACCTGAGCCTCACCTGGACATGATGACTCTGGAACCTCTCTGGGCCTCATCCTGACCTGGTTACTCTGGTCCCCATCTGGATGTCACCTGGACCAGGTGATTCTGGTACCCCTCTAGGCCTCAACCAGGTCTGGTGACTCTGGTCCTCCACTGGACCACACCTGGACCTAGTGAATATGCTCTATCTGGGCCTCATTGGACCTGGTGATTCTGGTCCCTACCTGGGCATCATCGGGACATGGTTCCACTGCATCGCCTGCAGGTTGGCCTCACCTGGACCTGGTAACCCTGGTCCCTACCTGGACATCATCAAGGCATGGTTCCTCTGCATGGCCTGCAGATTGGCCTCACGTGGACCTGGTGAGTGAGGTTGTCTCCTGGGCCTCACTCATGCCTGGTGACACAGGTCCCCACGTGGGCCTCACTTGGACCTGGTGAATCTGGTCCTTACCTGGTCCTCACCCGGAACTCGTAACTCTGGTCACCACCGGGGACTCACCTGGACCTGCTTACTGTGTTCCACACCTGGGCCTCAAGTAGACCTGTTGACCATGGTCCCCAAGCTGGCCTCACATGGACCTGTTGTCTCTGATCCCCACCTGGGCCTCACGTGTACCTGGTAACTCTGGTCCTCACCTGGGCCTCATCTTGACCTAGTGACTCTGGTCCCCACCTCTGCTTCACCTGGATCTGGTGACTCTGGTCCCCACCGGGACTTCACCTGGATCTGGTGACTCTGGCCTGCAGGTTGGCCTCACCTGGACTGGAGAGGGGGGTTGCCACCTGGGCCTCACCCATACCTGGTGACTCAGTTCCACACGTGGGCCTCGTGGACCTGGTGAATCTGGACCTAACCTGGTACTCTCCCAGACCCGGGGTCTCTGGTCACCACCTCGCCTCTCCTGGACCTGGTGAATCTGGTCCCCATCTGGGCCTCACCCAGTCCTGGTGACTTTGTTCCCCACCTGGACCTGATTACTGTGGACTCCTTCTTGGCCTCACCTGGAACTGGTGACTCTGATCCTGTCTGCGCGTCACCCAGACCTGGTGACTCTGGTCCTCACCTGTGGACAATTATGACCTGGATTCTCTGTTCCACATGTGTGCCTTACGTGGACATGATAACTCTGGATCCCTTCTGGGCCTCAGCCTGACATGGTGACTCTGGTCCCCATCTGGATTTCACCTAGACCAGGGGAATCTGGTACCCCCTCTAGGCCTCAACCAGATCTGGTGACTCTGGTCCTCAACTGGGCCTCACCTGGACCTAGTGAATATGCTCCATCTGGGCCTCATTTGGACCTGGTGACTCTGATACCTACCTGGGAATCATCGGGACATGTTCCACTGCATGGCCTGCAGGTTGGCCTCACCTGGACCTGAGAACTCTAGTCCCTACCTCGGCATCATCTGGACATGGTTCCTCTGCATGGCTTGCAGGTTGGCCTCACTTGTTTCTGGTGAGGGGGGTTGTCTCATGGGCCTCACACATGCCTGGTGACACAGGTCCCCACTTGGGCCTCACTTGGACCTGGTGACTCTGGTCCTTACCTGGTCCTCACCCGGAACTCGTAACTCTGTTCACCACCTGGGAATAACCTGGACCTGGTGACTCTGGTCCCCATCTGGATGTCACCTGGACCAGGTGTTTCTGGTACCCCTCTAGGCCTCAACCAGAACTGGTGACTCTTGTCCTCAACTGGGCCTCACTGGGACCTAGTGAACATGCTCCCCACCTGCGCCTCATCTGGACCTGGTGACTCTGGTTCTACCTGGGCATCATCGGGACCTGGTTACTCTATTCCCCACTGGGACTGACCTGATCCTGGTAACATTGGTCCTGACTTTGGCCTCTTCTGTACTTAGTGACTCTGGCTCCACCTGGGCCTCAGCTGTAACTGGTGACTCTGATCCTAAGCATGGCCTCACCTGACCTGGTGACTGTGGTTCCCATCGGGACCTCACCTGGACCTCATGTCTCTGGTCCAACCTGGGCTTCACCAGGACCTGGTGTCTCAGGTACCATCCTTGGTAGCATCAGGATATGGTTACACTCTTCACTAACAGTGACCCAGCCGGACCTATTAACTCTGGTCTTCACCTGGGCCACACCTGGACATGGTGACACTCGTTCCCACCTGGGTCTCACCTGGATATGATGAGTCGTATATCCACCTGTTCCTCACCTGTAACTTGTGATTCTCGTTCCCACATGGACATCATCTGGACCTGGTGGCTGCAGTGTTTCTAGCTTCTCATGTACCTCGTGACTCTGGTCCCCACCAGGGCCTCACCGGGACCTGGTGTGTGTGGTTGCCACCTGCACCTCACCTGGACCTGGTGATTCTGGTCTGCACCTGAGACTACCCTGGATCTGGTGACTGTGGTCCCCACCTGGACATCACCTGGATTTAGGGACTCCGGTCCCCATCTGGGCCTCACCTGGCCCTGTTGATCAAGGTCTCATCTGGGCAAAATAGGGACCCGGTGACTGTGTTCCACAACTGGACCTCACCTGGACCATGTGACACTGGTTCCCCTCTGGGCCTCACCGTACCCTAGTGACTGTGAACCCCACTTTGGCCTGACTTGGACCTGCTGACCCTGGTTGCCACCTGCGATTGACCTCGAACTGTTGACTCTGGTTCTTTCAAGGGCCTCCCCTGGACCTGGTGATCCTGGTCCCCACCTGGGACTTACCTGGACGTGGTGACCCTTGTCACCACCGGGGACTCACCTGGACCTGCTTACTGTGTTCCACACCTGGGCCACAAGTATACCTGATCACCATGGTCCCCAAGACAGAATCACATGGACCTGTTGCCTCTGATCCCCACCGGGGCCTCACGTGTACCTGGTAACACTGGTCCTCACCTGGGTCTCATCTGGACCTAGTGACTCTCGTCCCCACCTGGGCTTCACCTGGATCTGGTCACTCTGGTCCCCACCTGGAATTCACCTGGATCTGGTGACTCTGGTCCCCACCTGGACCTCACCTGGATCTGGTGACTCTGGTCCTCAGTATGACCTCACCTGGACCTAGTGTCTCTCATCCCCACTTTGACCTAACTCAGAACTGCTGAATCTTGCCCCATCTAGGCCGCACCCAGACCTGATGACTCTTGTCCCCAGCTATGCCTCAATTCGACCTGATGAATCTGGTCCTAACGTGGGCCTCACATGGACCTGGGACTCAGCTGCATAGAGTGGTGCTGGTTCCCACAAGGGCCTCCCCTGATACTGGTGACTGTGGTCTTATTCTATGCCTCAACAGGAACTAGTGATTTTGTTCCTCATCTGGGCCTGCATGGCCTTAGTGACTCTGGTCCTCACCCAGGCATCATTCGGACCTGGATACTCTATTCCACACCTGGGCCTCACTTTGACCCGGGATCTCTGGTCCCATTATGGGCCTCAAACTAAACTGGTTACTCTGGTTGCCCCTCTGGGCCTCACTCTTACCTGGTGACTCTAGTCACCCCGTGGGCTTCACTTGGGGCTGGTGAATCTGGACCTTAGCTGGTTTTCACCTTGATGTGGTGACTGGTCGCCACCTGGACCTCACCTGGACTTGGTAAATCCTGTTGCCACCTGCACCTTACCTTGACCTTGTGACTGTGGTCCCACCTGAACCTCACCTGGATCTGGTGGCTCTGGTTCCCATATGGGGCTCTCCTGGACCTGGTTCCTGTGGTCTCCATCTGGCCTAACCTGGAACACAATGACTCTGATCCATATTTGGGCCTCTCCTGAACCTGTTGACTCTGGTCCTTACCTGGGCATCATTGGGACCTGGATACTCTCTTATATACCTGGGCCTCACTTGGACCTGGTGACTGTGGTCCCACCTGGGCCTCACCTGGACGGGGTGACTGGTTCCTGCAGGGACCTCACCTGGACCTGGTGACTCAGGTCCTCATATGGGCATCATGGGACCTGGTTTCTCATTTCCACATCGGGACCTCATCTGGACCTAGTGACTCTCGTCCCCCTCTGGGCCTCACCCTGACGTGGTGACTCTTGTCCCCACCTGGATATCACCAGAACCGGGTGACTCTGGTCCCCTTCTGGGACTCACCCGGAGCTGGGGACACTGGTCCTCAACTGAGCCTCAACAGGACCTGGTGAATCTACTCCTCACTTAGGCCTCATCTGGACCTTGTGACTCTTTTCCCACCTGGCATCAATAGGACACGGTTACTCTGTTCCCCACCTGGGCCTAACCTGCACACGATAACTTTGCTCCACACTTTGGCCTCAAATGGTCCTGATGACTCTCGTCCCCCCACCTAGGCCACAATCTGGACCTGGTGACTGTGGTCCCCACCAGGCTCTCACCTGGACATGGTGACTCTCGTTCCCACATGAACCACACCTGGACCTGGTGACTGTGGTGTTCTTGTAGACTCACATTTACCTGGAGACTCTGGTCCCCACCTGGATCTGGTGACTCTTGCCTGCAGGTTGTCCTCACCTGGACCTGGTAACTCTAGTCCCTAGATGGGCATCTTCGGGACGTGGTTCCACTGCAAGGCCTGCAGGATGGCCTCACCTGGACCTGGTGAGTTGGGTTACCACTTGGGCCTCACCCATACTAGGTGAGACAGGTCCCCACGTGGGTCTAACTTGGATCTGGTGTATCTGGTAATTCTGGTCACCACCTGAGAATCATCTGGACTTGGTGAATCTGGTAAATCTGGTCACCACCTGGGAATCACGTGGACCTGGTGAATCTGGTCCCCATCTGGGCTTCACGCAGTCCTGATGACTTTGTTCCGCACCTGGACCTGATTGCTGTGGACTCCTTCTTGACCTCACCTGGAACTGGTGACTCTGATCCTAACTGGGCCTCACCCAGATATGGTGACTCTGGTCCTCACCTATGGAAAATTATGACCTGGATACTCTCTTCCACACCGGAGTCACACCTGCACATGATGACTCTGGAACCACTCTGGGCCTCACCCTGACCTGGTGACTCTGGTCCCCATCTGGATGTCACTTGGACCAGGTGATTCTGGTACCCCTCTAGTCCTCAACCAGATCTGGTGACTCTGGTCCTCAACTGGGCCTCACCTGGACTTAGTCAATATGCTCCAACTGGGCCTCATTTGGACCTGGTGACTCTGGTTCTACCTGGGCATCATGGGGACATGGTTACTCTATACCCACTTGGAGTGACCTGATCCTGAAAACTCTGGTCCTGACTTAGGCCTCTTCTGTACCAGGTGACTCTGGCTCCACCTTGGCCTCACCTGTAACTGGTGACTATGATCCTAAGCATGGCCTCACCTGACCTGGTGACTATGGTTCCCATTGGGACCTCACCTGGACCTCATGTCTCTGGTCCCACTTGGGCCTCACCAGGACCTGGTGTCTCTGTTTCCCACCTGGGTAGCATCAGGATATGGTTACACTGTTCACTAACAGTGACCCAGCCGGACCTATTAACTCTGGTCTTCACCTGGGCCACACCTGGACAGGGTGACACTGTTTCCCACCTGGGTCTCACCTGGACATGGTGAGTGGGATCCCCACCTGGTCCCCACGTATAACTGGTGATTCTCGTTCCCACATGGACCTCATGTGGACCTGTTGGCCGCAGTATTTCTAGCATCTTTTTTTTTAATTTTTATTTATTTATGATAGTCACAGAGAGAGAGAGAGGCAGAGACACAGGCAGAGGGAGAAGCAGGCTCCATGCACCGGGAGGCCGAACTGGGATTCGATCCCGGGTCTCAAGGATCGCTCCCTGGGCCAAAGGCAGGCGCCAAACCGCTGCGCCACCCAGGGATCCCATGTGTTTCTAGCTTCTCATGTACCTCGTGACTCTGGTCCCCACCAGTGCCTCACCGGGACCTGGTGAGTTTGGTTGCCACCTGCACCACACCTGGACCTGGTGATTCTGGTCTGCACCTGAGACTACCCTGGATCTGGTGAATGTGGTCCCGACCTGGACATCACCTGGATTTAGGGACTCCGGTCCCCATCTGGGCCTCACCTGGCCCTGTTGACCATGGTCCTCAACTGGGCAAAATTGTGACCCATTGACTGTGTTCCACAACTGGACCTCACATGGACCAGGTGACTCTGGTCCCCCTCTGGGTCTCACCGTGCCCTAAAGACTGTGAACCCCACTTTGGCCTGACTTCGACCTGCTGAACCTGGTTGCCTCCTGCCCCTGACCTCGAACTGTTGACTCTGGTTCTTTCAAGGGCCTCCCCTGTACCTGATGATCCTGGTGTCCACCTGGGCCTCACCTGGACATGGTGACTCTGGTCACCACCGGGGACTCACCTGGACCTGCTTACTGTGTTCCACACCTGAAGCTGATTGCTGTGGACACTTTCTTGGCCTCACCTGGAACTGGTGACTCTGATCCTATCTGCGCGTCACCCAGATCCGTCACTCTGGTCCTCACCTGTGGACCATTATGACCTGGACACTGTGTTCCACACCTGAGCCTCACCTGGACATGATGATTCTGGAGCCTCTCTAGGCCTCACCCTGACATGGTGACTCTGGTCCCCATCTGGATTTCACCTGGACCAGGTGATTCTGGTACCCCTCTAGGCCTCAACCAGATCTGGTGACACTTGTCCTCAACTGGGACTCACCTGGACTTAGTGAATATGCTCCATCTGGGCCTCAATTGGACCTGGTGACTCTTGTCTCTTCCTGGGCATCATCGGGACTTGGCTCCACTGCATGACTGCAGGTTGTCCTCACCTGGACCTGGTAACTCTGTTCCCTACCTGGGCATCATCGGGACATGGTTCCACTGCATGGCCTGCAGGTTGGCCTCACCTGGACCTGGTAACTCTAGTCCCTACCTGGGCATCATCGGTACATGGTTCCTCTGCATGGCCTGCAGGTTGCCCTCACCTGGACCTGGTGAGTGGGGTTGACACCTGGGCCTCACCCATGCCTTGTGACACAGGTCCCCACGTGGGTCTCACTTGGACCTGGTGAATCTTGTCGTTACCTGGACCTCACCCGGAACTGGTAACTCTGGTCACCACCTGGGAATAACCTGGACCTGGTGAATCTGGACCCCATCTGGGCCTCATCCAGTCCTGGTGACTTTGTTCCCCACCTGGGCCTGATTGCTGTGGACTTCTTCTTGGCCTCACCTTGAACTGGTGACTCGGATCCTAACTGGGTCTCACCCAGATCTGGTGACTCTGGCCTCACCTGTGGACCATTATGACCTGGATACTTTGTTACACACCTGAGCCTCACCTGGACATGATGACTCTGGATACCCTCTGAGCCTCAGCCTGAGATGGTGACTCTGATCCCCATCTGGATGTCACCTAGACCAGGTGAATCTGGTACCCCTCTAGGCCTCAACTTGACCTGGTGACTCTGGTCCCACCTGGGCCTAAACAGGACCTGGTGTCTCTGGTAACCACCTGGGTAGCATCAGGATATGGTTACACTGTTCACTAACAGTGACCCAGCCGGACCTATTAACTCTGGGTTCACCTGGGCCACACCTAGATATGGTGACACTGGTTCCCACCTGGGTCTCACCTGGACATGGTGAGTCGGATCCCCACCTGGTCCTCACCTGTAACTGGGAATTCTCGTTCCCACATGGACATGATGTGGACCTGGTGGCTGCAGTGTTTCCAGCTTCTCATGTACCTCGTGACTCTGGTCCCCACCAGGGCCTCACCGGGACCTGGTGAGTGTGGTTGCCACCTGCACCTCACCTGGACCTGGTGATTCTGGCCTGCACCTGAGAATACCCTGGATCTGGTGACTGTGGTCCCGATCTGGTCTTCACTTGGATTTGAGTGTCCGGTCCCCATATCTGGCTCACCAGGCCCTGTTGACCATGGTCCTCAACTGGGCAAAATTGGGACTCAGTGACTGTGTTCCACAACTGGACATCACCTGGACCAGGTGACTCTGGTCCCCCTCTGGGTCTCACCGTGCCCTTGTGAGTGTGAACCCCACTTTGGCCTGACTTAGAGCTGCTGACCCTGGTTGCCAGCTGTCCCTGACCTCAAACTGTTGACTCTGGTACTTTCAAGGGCCTCCCCTCTACCTGGTGATCCTGGTCCCCACCTGGGTCTCACCTGGACGTGGTGACCCTTGTCACCACCGGGGACTCACCTGGACCTGCTTACTGTGTTCCACACCTGGGCCTCAAGTACACCTCTTGACCATGGTCCCCAAGCACGCCTCACATGGACCTGTTGCCTCTGATTCCCATCGGGTCCTCACGTTTACCTGGTAACTCTGGTCCTCACCTGGGCCTAATCTGGACCTAGTGACTCTGGTCCCAACCTGGACTTCACCTGGATCTGGTGACTCTGGTCCCCACCTGGACCTCACCTGGATCTGGTGACTCTGGTCCTCACTTTGGCCTCACCTGGACCTGGTGTCTCTCGTCCCACTTTGACCAAACTCAGAACTGCTGAATCTTGCCCCACCTAGGCCGCACCCACAACTGGTGACTCTTGTCCCCAACTATGCCTCAATTCGACCTGATGAATCTAGTCCTCACGTGGGCCTCACATGGACCTGGGACTCAGCTGCATAGAGTGGCTCTGGCTCCCACAAGGGGCTCACCTGTTACTGCTGACTGTGGTCTTATTCTATGCCTCACCAGTACCTAGTTATTCTGTTCCACATCTGGGCCTGCATGTCGCTAGTGACTCTGGTCCTCACCCAGGCATCATTGGGACCTGGATACTCTATTCCACATCTCAGTCCCACTTTGACCAGGGATTTCTGGTCCCTTTCTGGGCCTCAAACTAAATGGTTACCCTGGTTCCCCCTCTGGTCCTCACCCTTACTTGGTGACTCTGGTCACCCCTTGGGCTTCACTTGGGCCTGGTGAGTCTGGTCTTTAGCTGGTCCTCACCTGGATCTGGTGATTGGTCGCCACCTGGGCCTACCAGGACTTGGTGAATCCTGTTGCCACCTGTGCCTCAAATGGACCTGTGACTGTGGTCCCACCTGGACCTCACCTGGATCTTGTGGCTCTGGTTCCCATATGGGGCTCTCCTTTACCTGGTTCCTGTGATCTCCATCAGGCCTCCCCTGGAACACAATGACTCTGATCCATATTTGGGCCTCTCCTGGACCTGTTGACTCTGGTCCATCCCTGGGCATCATTAGGACCTGGATACTCTCTTATATACCTGGGCCTCACCTGGACCTGGTGACTGTGGTCCCACCTGGGCCTCACCTGGATGAGGTGACTGGTTCCCACAGGGACCTGTCCTGGACCTGGTGACTCAGGTCCTCATATGGGCATCATGGGACCTGGGTTCTCAGTTCCACATCGGGGCCTCAATTCGACCTAGTGATTCTCGGCCCCTCTGGGCCTCACCCTGACGTGGTGACTCAGGTCCCCACCTGGATATCACCAGAACCGGGTGACTCTGGTCCCCATCTGGGACTCAACCGGACCTGGGGACACTGTTCCTCAACTGGGCCTCAGCAGGACCTGGTGAATCTACTCCTCACTTAGGCCTCTTCTGGACCTTGTGACTCTTCCCACCTGGCATCAATGGGAAATGGTTAATCTGTTCCCCACCTGGGCCTCAACTGGACATGATAACTTTGCTCCACACTTTGGCCTCAACTGGTCCTGATGACTCTGGTCCCCCCACCTAGGCCTCAATCTGGAACTGGTGACTGTGGTCCCCACCTGGGTCTCACCTGGATCTGGTGACTCTCGTTCCCACATGAACCACACCTGGACTTGGTGACTGTGGTGTTCTGGTAGACTCACATTTACATGGTGACTCTGGTCCCCGGTAGGGCCTCACCTGTATCTGGTGACTCTGGCCTGCAGGTTTGCCTCACCTGGACCTGGTGAGTGGGGTCGCCACCTGGGCCTCACCCATACCTGGTGACTCAGGTCCCCACGTGGGCCTCTTCTACCTGGTGAATCTGGTCCTTACTTGGTCCTTTCCTAGACCCGGGGACACTGGTCACCACCTGGGCTTCACCTAGACCTGGTGAATCTGGTCCCCATCTGAGCCTCACCCAGTCCTGGTGACTTTGTTCCCCACCTGGACCTGATTGCTGTGATCTCTTTCTTGGCCTCACCTGGAACTGGTGACTCTGATCCTATCTGCGCGTCACCCAGACCTGGTGACTCTGGTCCTCACCAGGGCATCATTGGTACCTGGTGACTCTGTTCCACACCTGAGCCTCACCTGGACATGAGGCTCTGGACTCTCGAACCACTCCTGGCCTAACCCTGCCTGCTGACTCTGGTCTCCATCTGGATGTCACCTGGACCAGGTGATTCTGGTACCCCTCTCTGCCTCAACCACTTCTGTTGACTCTGGTCCTCAACTGGGCCTCACCTGGAGCTAGTGAATATGCTCCATCTAGGCCTCCTTTGGACCTGGTGACTCTGGTCCCTATCTGGGCATCATCAGGACATGGTTCCTCTGCATGGCCTGCAGGTTGGCCTCACCTGGACCTGGTGAGTTGCGTTGTCACCTTGGCCTCACCCAAGCCTGGTGACACAGGTCCCCACGTGGGTCTCACTTGGACCTTGTGAATCTGGTCTTACCTGGTCCTCACCCGGAACTCCTAACTCGGGTCACCACTTGGGAATCACATGAACCTGGTTAATCTTGTCCCCATCTGGTCCTCATCCAGTCCTGGTGACTTTATCAACCCACCTGGACTTGATTGCTGTAGACTCCTTCTTGGCCTCACCTGGAACTGGTGTTTCTGAATCTAACTGGGCCTCACCCATATCTGGTGACTCTGGTCCTCACCTATGGACCATTATGACCTGGATACTCTGTTCCACACCTGAGCCTCACCCTGACATGATGACTCTGGTCCCCATCCGGATGTCACCTAGACTAGGAGAATCTGGTATCCCTCTAGGCGTCAACTTGACCTGGTGACTCTGGTCCTCAACTGGGCCTCACGGGGACCTAGTGAACATGCTCCCCACCTGTGCCTCATCTGTACCTGGTGACTCTGGTTCTATCTGGGCATCATCGAGACATGGTTACTCTATTCCCCACTGGGACTGACCTAATCCTGGTAACTCTGGTCTTGACTTTGGCCTCTTCTGTACCAGGTGACTGTGGCTCCACCTGGGCCTCACCTGTAACCGGTGACTCTGATCCTAAGCATGGCCTCACCTGACCTGGTGACTGTGGTTCCCATCGGGACCTCACCTGGACCTCATGTCTCCGGTCCCACCTGGGCCTTACCAGGACCTGGTGTCTCTGGTACCCACATGGGTAGCATCAGGATATGGTTACACTGTTCACTAACAGTGACACAGCCGGACCTATTAACTCTACTCTTCACCTGGGCCACACCTGGACATGGTGACACTGGTTCCCACATGGGCCTCACCTGGACATTGTAAGTCGGATCCCCTCCTGGTCCTCACCTGTAACTGGAGATTCTCGTTCCCACATGGACATCATGTGGACCTGGTGGCTGCAGTGTTTCTAGCTTCTCATGTAACTCGTGACTCTGGTCCCCACCAGGGCCTCACCGGGACCTGGTGAGTGTGGTTGCCACCTGCACCTCACCTGGACCTGGTGATTCTGGTCTGCACCTGAGGCTACCCTGGATCTGGTGACTGTGGTCCCCACCTGGGCTTCACCTGGAATTGGGGACCCCGGTCCCCATCTGGGCTTCACCTGGCCCTTTTGACCATGGTCCTCAACTGGGCAAAATTTGGGACCCGGTGACTGTGTTCCACAACTGGACCTCACCTGGACAGGTGTCTCTGGTCCCCCTCTGGGTCTCACCGTGCCCTAGTGACTGTGAACCCACTTTGGCCTCACTTGGACCTGCTGACCCTGGTTGCCACCTGCGCCTGACCTCGAACTGTTGACTCTGGTTCTTTCAAGGGCCTCCCCTAGACCTGGTGATCCAGGTCCCCACCTGGGCCTCACCTGGACGTGGTGACCCTTGTCACCACTGGGGACTCACCTGGACCTGGTTACAGTGTTCCACACCTGCGCCTCAAGTAGACCTGTTGACCATGGTCCCCAAGCTGGCCTCACATGGACCTGTTGCCTCTGATCCCCACCGGGGCCTCACGTGTACCTGGTAACTCTGGTCCTCACCTGGGCCTCATCTGCACCTAGTGACTCTGCTCCCCACCTGGGCTTCACCTCGATCTGGTGACTGGTCCCCACCGGGACTTGACCTGGATCTGGTGACTCTGGTCCCCACCTGGACCTCTCCTGGACCTGGCGACTCTCTTTCCAACATGCACCTCACCTGGATCTGGTGACTCTGGTCCTCAGTTTGGCCTCACCTTGACCTGGTGACTCAGGTCCTCATATGGGCATCATGGAACCTGGTTTCTCAGTTCCTCATCGGGGCCTCACCTGGACCTAGTGATTCTCGTCCCCCTCTGGGCTTCTCTCTGACATGGTGACTCTGGTCCCCACCTGGATATCACCAGAACCGGGTGACTCTGGTCCCCCTCTGGGACTCACCCGGAGCTGGGGACACTGGTCCTAAACTGGGCCTCAACAGGACTTGGTGAATCTACTCCTCAATTAGACCTCATCTGTACCTTGTGACTCTTTTCCCACCTGGCATCAATGGGACATGATTTCTCTGTTCCCCAACTGGGGCTCACCTGGACATGATAACTTTGCTCCACACTTTGGCCTCAACTGGTCCTGATGACTCTGGTCCCACCACCTAGGCCTCAATTTGGACCTGGTGACTGGTCTCCACCTGGGCCTAACCTGGACTTGGTGAATCCTGTTGCCACCTGCGCCTCACCTGGACCTTGTTACTGTCGTCCCCTCGGGGCCTCACCTGGACCTGGTGACTGTCGTCCCCACCTGGGTCTCACCTGGACCTGGTGACTCTCGTTCCCACATGAACCACACCTGGACCTGGTGACTGTGGTGTTCTTGTAGACTCACATTTACCTGGTGACTCAGGTACTCACTAGGGCCTCACATGGATCTGGTGACTCTGGCCTGCAGGTTGGCCTCACATGGACCTGATGAGTGGGGTTGCCACCTGTGCCTCACCCAAACCTGGTGACTCAGGTCCCCACGTGAGCCTCTTAGACCTGGTGAATCTGGTCCTTACGTGGTCCTCTCCCAGACACGGGGACTCTGGTCAACACCTGGGACTCACCTGGACCTGGTGAATCTGGTCCCCATCTGGGCCTCACCCAGTCCTCGTGACTTTGTTCTCCACCTGGACATGATTGCTGTGGACTCTTTCTTGGCCTCACCTGGAACTGGTGACTCTGATCCTATCTGCGCGTCACCCAGACCTGGTGACTCTGGTCCTCACCTGGGCATCGTTGGTACCTGGTGACTCTGTTCCACACCTGAGCCTCACCTGGATATGATGACTCTGGAACCTCTCTGGGACTCACCCTGACCTGGTGACTCTGGTCACCATCTGGATATCACCTGGACCAGGTGATTCTGGTACCCCTCTAGGCCTCAACCAGATCTGGTGACTCTGGTCCTCAACTGGGTCTCACCTGGACCTAGTGAATATGCTCCATCTGGGCCTCATTTGGACCTGGTGACTCTGGTCCCTACCGGGGCATCATCGGTACATGGTTCCACTGCATGGCCTGCAGGTTGGCCTCACCTGGACCTGGTAAGTCTAGTCCCTACAAAGGGCATCATCGGGACATGGTTCCTCTGCATGGCCTGCAGGTTATCCTCACCTGGACCTGGTGAGTGGGGTTGTCACCTATGCCTCACCCATACCTGGTGACACAGGTCCCACATGCGCATCACTTGGAACTGGTGAATCTGGTCCTTACCTGGTCCTCACCTGGAACTGCTAAGTCTGGTCACCACCTGGGAATCACCTGGACTTGGTGAATCTGATTCCAATCTCTGCCTCATCCAGTCCTGGTGAATTAGTTCCCCACCTGGACCTGATTGCTTTGGACTCCTTCTTGGCCTCACCTGGGTTTGGTGACTCTGATACTAACTTGGCCTCAGCAAGATCTGGTGACTCTGGTCCTCACATGTGGACCTTTATGACCTGGATACTCTGTTCCACACCTGAGCCTCTCCTGGATATGATGACTCTGGATCCCCTCTGGGCCTCAGCCTCACATTTTGACTGTGGTCCCCATATGGATGTCACCTAGACCAGGTGAATCTGGTACCCCTCTAGGCCTCAAATAGACCTGGTAAATCTGTTCCTCAACTGGGTCTCACAGGGATCTAGTGAACATGCTCCCCACCTGCGCCTCATCTGGACCTGGTGACTCTGGTTCTTCCTGGGCATCATCGGGACATGGTTACTCTATTCCTCACTGGGACTGACCTAATCCTGGTAACTCTGGTCCTGATTTTGGCCTCTTCTGTACCAGGTGACTCTGGCTACACCTGGGCCTCACATGGACCTGGTGACTCTCGTTCCCACATGAACCACACGTCGACCTGGTGACTGTGGTGTTCTTGTAGTCACTATTACTTGGTGACTCCGTTCCCCACTAGAGCCTCACCTGGATCTGGTGACTCTGTCCTGCAAGTTGGCCTCACCTGGACCTGGTGAGTGGGGTTTCCACCTGGGCCTCACCCATACCTGGTACCTCAAGTCCCCACGTGGGCCTCTTGGACCTGGTGAATCTGGTCCTTACCTGGTTCTCCCAGACCCGGGGACTCTGGTCACCAACTGGGCCTCACCTGGACCTGGTGAATCTGGTCCCCATCTGTGCCTCACCCAGTCCTAGTGACTTTGTTCTCCACCTGGACATGATTGCTGTGGACTCTTTCTTGGCCTCACCTGGAACTGGTGACTCTGATCCTATCTGCGCGTCACCCAGACCTGGTGACTTTGGTCCTCACCTGGGCATCATTGGTACCTGGTGACTCTGTTCCACACATGAGCCTCACCTGGACATGATGACTCTGGAACCCCTCTGGCCCTCACCCTGACCTGGTGACTCTGGTCCCCATCTGGATATCACCTGGACCAGGTGGTTCTGGTACCCCTCTAGGCCTCAACCAGATCTGGTGACTCTGGTCCTCAACTGGGCCTCACCTGGACTTAGTGAATATGCTCCATCTTGGCCTCATTTGGACCTGGTACATCTGGTTCCTACATGGGCATCATCGGGACACGGTTCCTCTGCATGGCCTCTCCTGGGCCTGGTGAGTGTGGTTGCCACTTGTGCCTCACCCATACCTGGGGACACAGGTCCCCTCGTGGGCCTCGTGGACCTGGTGAATCTGGTCCTTATCTGGTCGTCTCCCATCCCCGGGGACTCTGGTCACCACCAGGGCCTCACCTGGACCTGGTGAATCTGTTCCCAATCTGGGCCTCACCCAGTCGTGGTGACTTTGTTCCCAACCTGGACCTGATTGCTGTGGACTCCTTCTTGGCCTCACCTGGAACTGGTGACTCTGATCCTAACTGGACCTCACACAGATCTGGTGACTCTGGTCCTCACCTCTGGACCATTATGACCTGGATACTCTGTTCACCTCTGAGCCTCACCTGGACATGATAACTTTGCTCCACACTTGGGCCTCAACTGGTCCTGATGACTCTGGTCCCCCTCCTAGGCCTCATTCTGGACCTGGTGTCTGTCGTCCCCACATGGGTCTCACCTGGACCTGGTGAATCTCGTTCCACATGAATCACACCTGGACCTGGTGACTGTGGTGTTCTTGTAGACTCATTTTTACCTGCTGTCTCTGGTGCCCAGTAGGGACTCACGTGGATCTGTTGACTTTGGCATGCAGGTTGGCCTCAACTGGACCTGGTGAGTGGGGTTGAGAACTGGGCCTCACCCATACCTGGTAACTCAGGTCCCCTCGTGGGCCTCTTGCACCTGGTGAATCTGGTCCTTACCTAGTGGTCTCCCAGACCCGGAGAATCTGGTCACCACCTGGGCCTCACATGGATCTGGTAAATCCGATCCCCATCTGGGCCTCACCCAGTCCTGGTGACTTTTTCCCCACCTGGACCTGATTGCTTTGGACTCCTTCTTGGCCTCACCTGGAACTGGTGACTTTGACACTAACTGAGCCTCGCCCAGATCTGGTGACTCTGGTCCTCACCTGTGGACCATTATGACCTGGATACTCTTTTCCACACCTGAACCTCACCTGGACATGATGACTCTGATCCCCTCTGGGCCTCAGCCTGACATGTTGAGTCTGGTCCCCATCTGGATGGCACCTAGACCAGGTCAATCTGATACCCCTCTAGGCCTCAACTTGATCTGGTGACTCTGACCCTCAACTGGGCCTCAACGGGACCTAAGGAACATGCTTCCCACCTGTGACTCATCTGGACCTGGTGCCTCTGGTTCTACCTGGGCATCTTCGCGACATGGTTACTCTATTCCCCACTGGGACTGACCTCATCTGGTAACTCTGGTCCTGACTTTGGCCTCATCTGTACCAGGTGACTCTGGTTCCACCCGGGCCTCTCCTGTAACTGGTAACTCTGATCCTAAGCATGACGTCACCTGACCTGGTGACTGTGGTTTCCATCGGGACCTCACCTGGACCTCATGTCTCTAGTCCCACCTGGGCCTCACCAGGACCTGGCGTCTCTGGTTACCACCTGGGTAGCATCAGGATATGGTACACTGTTCACTAACAGTGACCCAGCCGGACGTATTAACTCTGGTCTTCACTTGCGCCACACCTGAACTTGGTGACACTGGTTCCCACCTGGGTCTCACCTGGACATGGTGAGTCGGATCCCCCACCTGGTCCTCACCTGTAACTGGTGATTCTCGTTCCCACATGGATATCATGTGGACCTGGTGGCTGCAGTGTTTCTAGCTTCTCATATACCTCTTGACTCTGGTCCCCACCAGGGCCTCACCGGGATCTGGTGAGTGTGGTTGCCACCTGCACCTCACCTGGACCTGGCGGATTCTGGTCTACACCTGAGACTACCCTGGATCTGGTGACTGTGGTCCCCAACCTGGGCTTCACCTGGATTTCGGGACTCCGGTCCCCATTGTGCCTCACCTGGCCCTGTGACCATGGTCCTCAACTGGGCAAATTGGGCCCCGGTGACTGTTCTCCACATCTGGACCTCACCTGGACGACATGACTCTGGTCCGCCTCTGGGTCTCACCGTGCCCTCGTGACTGTGAACCCCACTTTGACCTGACTTGGACCTGCCGACCCTGGTTGCCACCTGCGCCTGACCTCGAACTGTTGACTCTGGTTCATTCAAGGCCTCCCCTGTACCTGGTGATCCTGGTCCCCACCTGGGCCTCACCTGGACGAGGTGACGCTTGTCACCACCGGGGCCTCACCGGGACCTGCTACTGTGTTCCACACCTGGGCCTCAAGTAGACCTGTTTTTCCATGGTCCCCAAGCCGTCCTCACATGGAACTGTGCCTCTGATCCCCACCGGGGCCTCACGTGTACCTGGTATCTCTGGTCCTCACGTGGGCCTCATCTGGACCTAGTGACTCTGGTCCCCACCTGGGCTTCACCTGTATCTGGTGACTCTGGTCCCCACCTGGACATCATCAGGACATGGTTCCACTGCAAGGGCGGCAGGTTGGCCTCACCTGGACCAGGTAACTCTGGTTCCTACCTGGGCATCATCGGTAAACCGTTCCTCTGCATTGCCTACAGGTTGGCCACACTTGGACCTGTTGAGTGGGGGTTGACACCTGGGTCTCACCCATACCTGGTGACACAGGTCCCCACGTGGGCCTCACTTCGACCTGGTGAATCTGGTCCTTACCTGGTCCTCACCCGGAACTGGTAACTCTGATCACCACCTGGGCCTCACCTGGGCCTGGAGAATCTGGTCCCCATCTGGGCCTCACCCAGTCCTGTTGACTTTGTTACCCACCTGGCCCTGATTGCTGTGGACCCCTTCTTGTCCTCACCTGGAACTTTGTGACTCTGATCCTAACTGGGCCTCACCCAGATCTGGTGACTCTGGTACTCACCTGTGGACCATTATGACCTGGATACTCTGTTCCACACCTGAGCCTCACCTGGACATGATGACTCTGGATCCCCTCTGGGCCTCAGCCTGACATGGTGACTCTGATCCCCATCTGGATGTCACCCAAACCAGGTGGATCTGGTTACCCCTCAAGGCCTCAACTTGACCCGGTGACTCTGGTCCTCAATTGGGCCTCACCTGGGCCTAGTGAATATGCTTAATCTGGCATCAGTTGGACTTGGTGACTCTCGTTCCTACCTTGGCATCATCGGGACATGCATCCACTGCATGGCCTGCAGGTTGGCCTCAGCTGGACCTTGTAACTCTGGTCCCTACCTGGGCATCACCGGGACAGGGTTCCTCTGCGTGGCCTCCAGGTTGGCCCTCACCTGGCCCTAGTGATTGGGGTTGCCACCTGGGGCTCACCCATACCTGGTGGACACAGGTCCCCACGTGGGCCTCACTTTGACCTGGTGAATCTGGTCCTTTCCTGGTCCTCACCCGGACCTGGTAACCCTGGTCACCACTCTGGGAATCACCTGGAACCTGGTGAATCTGGTCCCCCTCTGGGCCCTCACCCTAGTCTTGTTGACTTTTCTTCCCCACCTGGACCTGATTGCTGTGGACTCCTCTTGGCCTCAAACTGGATCTGGTGACTCTGATCCTAAACTGGGCCTCACACAGATCTGGTGACTCTGGTCCTCACATGTGGACCGTTATGACCTGGATACTCTGTTCCACACCTGAGCCTCACCTGGACATGATGACTCTGGACCTCTCTGGTCCTCACCCTGACCTGGTGACTCTGGTCCCCATAGGATGTCACATAGACTAGGTGAATCAGGTATCCCTCTAGGCCTCAACTTGACCTGGTGTCTCTGGTCCTGACCTGGGCCTCACGGGTACCTAGTGAACATGCTCCCCAACCTGCGCCTCATCTGGACTGGTGACTGGTTCTACCTGGGCATCATCGAGACATGGTTACTCTATTCCCCACTGGGACTGACCTGATCCTGGTAACTCTGGTCCTGACTTGGCCTCTTCTCTACCACGGTGACTCTGGCTCCACCTGGGCCTCACCAGTAACTGGTGACTCTGATCCTAAGCATGGCCTCACCTGACCTGGTGTCTATGGTTTTCCATCGGTACCTCACCTGGTCCTCATGTCTCTGGTCCAAATGGACTCACCAGGACTTGTATCTGGTACCACCTGAGTAGCATCAGGATATGGTTACACTGTTCACTAACAGTGACCCGGCCGGACCTATTAACTCTCGTCGTCACCTTGTCCACACTTGGACATGGTGACACTGGTTCCCACCAGGGTCTCACCTGGACATGGTGACTCGGATCCCCACCTGGTCCTCACATGTAAATTGTAATTCTCGTTCCCACATGGACATCATGTGGACCTGGTGGCTGCAGTGTTTCTAGCTTCTCATGTACCTCGTGACTCTGGTCCTCCACCAGGGCCTCACGGGACTTGGTGAGTGTGGTTGCCACCTGCACCTCACCAGGACCTCTTGATTCTGGTCTCCACCTGAGACTACCCTGGATCTGGTGACTGTGGTCCCCACAAGGGCTTCAACTGAATTTGGGGACTCCAGTCCCCATCTGGGCCTCACCTGGCCCTGTTGAACATGGTCCTCAACTGGGCATAATTGGGACCCAGAGACTGTGTTCCACAACTGGACCTCACCTGGACCAGGTGACTCTGGTCCCCCTCTGGGTCTCAACATACCCTAGTGACTGTCAACCACACTTTGGCCTGACATGAACCTGCTGATCCCGGTTGCCACCAGCGATTGACCTCGAACAGTTGACTCTGATTCTTTCAAGGGCCTCCCCTGTACCTGGTGATCATGGTCCCCACTTGGGCCTCACCTGGACGTGTGACTCTTGTCACCACCGGAGCTCACCTGGACCTGGTTACTGTGTTCCACCTGGGCCCCAGGTAGACCTGTTGACCATGGTCCCCAAGCAGGCCTCACATGGACCTGTTGCCTCTGATCCCCACCAGGGCCTACGTGTACCTGGTAACTCTGGCCCTCACCTAGGCTTCATCTGGACCTAGTGACTCTGGTCCCTACCTGGGCTTCACCTGGATCTGGTGACTCTGGTCCCCACCTGGAATTCACCTGAATCTGGTGACTCTGGTCCCCAGCTGGACCTCTCCTGGACCTGGTGACTCTCTTTCCAACATGGAGCTCACCTGGATCTGGTGACTCTGGTCCTCAGTTTGGCCTCACCTGGACCTGGTGTCTCTTGTCCCCACTTGACCTAACTCAGAACTGCTGAATCTTGCCCCACGTAGGCGCAAACCACACCTGGTGACTCTTGTCCCCAGCTATGCCTCAATTCGACCTGATGAATCTGGTCCTCACGTGGGCCTCACCTGGACCTGGGACTCACCTGGATAGAGTGTCTTTGGTTCCCACATGGGGCTCACCTGATACTGTTGACTGTGGTCTTATTCTATGCCTCACCAGGACCTAGTGATTCTGTTCCCCATCTGGGACTCCATGGCCCTAGTGACTCTGTTCCTCACCCAGTCATCATTGGTACCTGGATACTCTATTCTACAACTGGGCCTCACTTTGTCCAGGGACCTCTGGTCCCATTCTGGTCCTTAAACTAAACTGGTTACTCTGGTTCCCGCTCTGGTCCTCACCCTACCTGGTGACTCTGGTCACCCCTTGGGCTTCACTTGGGCCTGGTGAATCTTGTCCTTAGCTGGTCCGCATCTGGATCTGCTGACTGGTCGTCACCTGGACCCCACGTGTACTTGGTGAATCCTCTTGCCCACCTGCGCCTCACCTGGACCTTGTGACTGTGGTCCCACCTGGACTCAATTGGATCTGGTGGCTCTGGTTCCCACATGGGGCTCTCCTGGACCTGGTTCCTGTGGTCTCCATCTGGCCTCACCTGGAACACAATGATTGTGATCCATATTTGGGCCTCTCCTGGACCTGTTGACTCTGGTCCTTACCTGGGCATCATTGGGACCTGGATACTCTCTTAAATACCTGGTCCAAACCTTGACCTGGTGACTGTGGCCCACCTGGGCCCTCACCTGGACGAAGTGACTGGTTCCCACAGGGACCTCACCTGGACCTGGTGACTCAGGTCCTCATATGGACATCATGGGACCTGGTTTCTCAGTTCCACATCGGGGCCTCACCTGGACCTAGTGATTCTCGTCCCATTATGGTCCTAACCTGACGTGGTGACTCTGGTCCCCACCTGGATATCACCAGAACCGGGTGACGCTGGTCCCCCTCTGGGACTCACCCGGAGCTGGGGACACTGGTCCTCAACTGGGCCTCAACACGACCTGGTGAATCTACTCCTCACTTAGGCCTCGTCTGGACCTTGTGACTCTTTTCCCACCTGGCATCAATGGGACATGATTAGTCTGTTCCCCACCTGGGCCTCACCTGGACATGAGAACTTTGCTCCACACTTTGGCCTCAACTGGTCCTGATGACTCTGGTCACCCGACCTAGGCGTCAATCTGGACTGATTGCTGTGGACTCTTCTTAGCCTCAACTGGAATGGTGACTCTGATCCAGATTGAAGATCCCCAATCTGGGCCTCACCTGGCCTTGTCAACCATGGTCTCAACTGCAAAATTGGGACCCGGTGACTGTGTTCCACCCCTGGACCTCACTTGGACCAGGTGACTCTGGTCCCCCTCTGGGTCTCACCGTGCCCTAGTGACTGTGAACCCCACTTTGGCCTGACTTGGACCTGCTGACCCTGGTTGACACCTGCGCCTGACCTCGAACTGTTGACTGGTTCATTCAAGGGCTTCCCCTGTACATGGTGATCCTGGTCCCCCCCTGTGACTCACCTGGACGTGGTGACTCTTGTCACCACCGGGGACTCACCTGGACCTGGTTACTGTGTTCCACACCTGGGCCTCAATTAGACCTGTTGACCATGGTACCGAAGCCGGCCTCATATGGACCTGTTGCCTCTGATTCCCACCGGGGCTTCACGTGTACCTGGTAAACTGGTCCTCACTTGGGCTCATCTGGACCTAGTGATTCTGGTCCCCACCTTGGCTTCACCTGGATCTGGTGACTCTGGTCCTCAGTTTGGCCTCACCTGTACCTGGTGACTCAGGTCCTCATTTGGGCATTATGGGACCTTTTTCTCAGTTCCACATCGGGGCCTCACCTGAAACTAGTGATTCTCGTCCCCTCTGGGCCTCACGCTGACGTGGTGAGTCTTATCCCCACCTGGATATCACCAGAACCGGGTGACTCTGGTCCCCCTCTGGGACTCACCCGGAGCTGGGGACACTGGTGCTCAACTGGGCCTCAACAGGACCTGGTGAATCTAGTCCTCACTTAGGCCTCATCTGTACCTTGTGACTCTTTTCCCACCTGGCATCAATGGGACATGGTTACTCTGTTCCCCACCTAGACATCACCTGGACATGATAACTTTGCTCCACACTTTGGCCTCAACTTGTCCTGATCAATTTGTTCCCCCCACCTAGGCCTCAATCTGGACCTGGTGACTATGGTCCCCACCTGGGTCTCACCTGGACTTGGTGACTCTCGTTCCCACATGAACCACACCTGGACCTGGTGAATGTGGTTTTCTTGTAGACTCACATTTACCTGGTGACTCCGGTCCCCCACTAGGGCCCTACCTGGATCTGGTGACTCTGGCCTGCAAGTTGGCCTCACCTGGACTTGGTGAGTGGGCTGTTGCCACCTGGGCCTCACCCATACATGGTGACTCAGTTTCACACGTGGGCCTCTTGGACCTGGTGAATCTCGTCCTTACCTGGTCCTCTCCCAGAACCCGGGGACTCTGGTCACCACTTCGCCTCACCTGGACCTGGTGAATCTGGTCCCCATCTGGGCCTCACCCAGTCCTGGTGGCTTTGTTCCCCACCTGGACCTGATTGCTGTGGACTCTCTCTTGGCCTCACCTGGAACTGGTGACTCTGATCCTATCTGAGCGTCACCAAGACCTTGTGACTCTGGTCCTCACCTGGGCTTCATTGGTACCATGGTGACTCTGTTCCACACCTGAGCTCACCTGGACATGATGACTCTGGAACCTCTCTGGGCCTCACCCTGACCTGGTGACTCTTGTCCCCCATCTGGATGTCAACTGGACCAGGTGATTCTTGTACCCCTCTAATACTCAACCAGATCTGGTGACTCTGGACCTCAACTGGGCCTCACCTGGACCTAGTGAATATGCTCCAACTGGGCCTCATTTGGATCTGGTGACTTCTGGTCACTTGCCTGGGCATCATCGGGACATGGTTCAGCTGGCATGGCCTTCAGGGTGGCCTCACCTGGACCTGGTAACTCTGGTCCCTACCTGGGCATCATCGGGACATGGTTCCTCTACATGGCCTGCGGGTTGGCCTCACCCTGGACCTGGTGAGTGGGGTTGGCACCTGGGCCTCACCCATACATGGTGACACAGGTACCCGTGGGGCCCAGTATGGACCTGGTGAATCTCGTCCTTACCTGGTCCTCACCCGCACCTGGTAACGCCTGATCACCACATGGGAATCACATGGACCTGGTGAATCTGGTCCCCATCTGGGCCTCACCCAGTCCTGGTGACTTTGTTCCCCTCTGATCTGATTGCTGTGGACTCCTTCTTGGCCTCACTGGAAGTGGTGACTCTGATCCTACCTGGGGCCTCACCCAGATCTGGTGACTCTGGTCCTCACCTGTGGACCATTATTACCTGGATACTCTGTTCCACACCTGAGCCTCACCTGGACATGATGACTCTGGATCCCCATCTGGGCCTCACACTGACATGGTGACTCTGGTCCCCATCTGGATGTCACCTAGACCGGGTGAATCTGTTACCCTCTAGGGCTCAAATAGACCTGGTGACACTGGTCCTCACCTGGGTGTCACCGAGACCTAGTGACTATGCTCCCCACCTGCGCCTCATCTGGACCTGGTGACGCTGGGTCCACCTGGGCATCATCGGGACATGGTTACTCTATTTACCCACTGGGACTGACCTGATCCTGGTAACTCTGGTCCTGACTTTGGCCTCTTCTGTACCAGGTGACTCTGGCTCCACCTGTGGCCTCACCTGTAACTAGTGACTCTGATCCAAAGCATGGCCTCTCCTGACCTGGTGACTGTGGTTCCCATAGGGACCTCACCTGGACTTCATGTCTCTGGTCCCACCTGGGCCTCACCAGGACCTTGTGTCTCTGGTACACACCTGGGTAGCATCAGTATATGGTTACACTGTTCACTAACAGTGACCAGCCGGACCTATTAACTCTGGTCTTCACCTGGGCCACACCCTGGACATGGGTGACAATCGTTCCCACCTGTGTCTCACCTGGAAATGGTGAGTCAGATACCCACCTGGTCCTAACCTATAACTGTTGATTCTCGTTCCCACATGGACATCATGTGGACCTGGTGGCTGCGGTGGTTTCTAGTTGTCATGTACCTTGTGACCTGGTCCCCACCAGGGCCTCACGCCGGGCCCTGGTGAGTGTGGTTGCCACCCTGCACCTCACCTGGACCTGGTGATTCTGGTCTGCACCTGAGACTAACCCTGGATCTGGTGACTGTGGTCCCCACCTGGGTTTCACCCTGGATTTGGGGACTCTCGTCCCCATGTGAGGCTCACCAGGCCCTGTTTGACCATGGTCCTCAACTGGGCAAAATTGGGACGCGGTGGACTGTGTTCCCACAACTGGACCTCACCTGGACCACGTGACTCTGTTGCCCCTCTGGGTCTCACCATTCACCTAGTGACTGTGAACCCCACTTTCCCCTGACTTAGACCTGCTGGCCCTGGTTGAAACTGCGCCTGAACTCGAACTGTTGACTCTGGATCTTTCAAGGGCCTCCCCTGTACCTGGTGATCCTGGTCCGAACCTGGGCCTCACCTGGACGTGGTGACTCTTGTCACCATGGGGACTCACCTGGACCTGCTTACTGTGTTCCACACCTGGGCCTCAAGTAGACCTGTTGACCATGGTCCCCTAGCCGGCCTCACATGGACTGTTGCCTCTGATCCCCACCGGCCTCACGTGTACCTTGTAACTCTGGTCCTCACCTGGGCCTCATCTGGACCTAGAGACTCTGGTCCCCACCTGGGCTTCACCTGGATCTGGAGACTCTGGTCCCCATCTGGACTTCACCTGGATCTGGTGACTCTGGTCCCAATCTGGACCTCTCCTGGACTTGGTGTCTCTCTTGCCCACTTTGACCTAACTCAGAACTGCTGAATCTTGCCCCACCTATTACGCACCCAGACCTGGTGACTCTTGTCCCTAGCTATTCCTCAATTCGACCTGATGAATCTGGTCCTCACGTGGACCTCACATTCACCTGGGACTCAGCTGGAAAGAGTGGCTCTGGTTCCCACTAGGGGCTCACCTGATACTGCTGAATGTGGTCTTATTCTATGCTCACCAGAACCTAGTGATTCTGTTCCCCATCTGGGCCTGCATGGCCTTAGTGACTCTGGTCCTCACTCAGGCATCATTGGGACCTGGATACTCTATTCCACACCTGGGCCTCACTTTTACCAGGAACCGCTGGTCCCATTCTGGGCCTCAAACTAAACTGGTTACTCTGGTTCCCCCTCTTAACCTCACCCTTACCTGGTGACTCTGGTCACCCCTTGGGCCTCCCCTGGGCCTGGTGACTCTGGCCTGCAGGTTGGCCTCACCTGGACTTGATTAGTGGGATGCCACCTGGGCCTCACCCATACCTGGTGACTCAGGTCCCCACATGGGCCTCTTGGACCTGGTGAATCTGGCCCTTACCTGGACTTCTCCCAGACCCGGGGAATCTGGTCACAACATGGGCCTCACCTGGACCTGGTGAATCTGGGTCCATCTGGGCCTAACCCAGTCCTGGTGACTATGTTCCCCAACTGGACCTGATTGCTCTGGACTCTTTCTTGCCCTCACCTTGAACTGGTGACTCTGATCCTATTACCTAGTCCTCACCCGGAACTGGTAAATCTGGTCACCACCTGGGCATCACCTAGTCCTGGTGACTTTGTTCCCCACGTGGACCTGATTGCTGTGGACACCTTCTTGGCCTCACCTGGAAGTGGTAACTCTGATCACAACTGGGCCTCTCCCAGATCTGGTGACTCTGGTCCTCACCTGGGCCTCATCTGGACCTAGTGACTCTGGTCCCCACCTGGGCTTCACCTGGATCTGGTGACTCTGGTCCCCACCTGGATTTCACCTGGAACTGGTGACTCTGGTCCATACCTGAACCTCTCCTGGACCTGGTGACTCTGGTCCTCACCTGGGCCTCATCTGGACCTAGTGACTCTGGTCCCCACCTGGGAATCACCTGGACCGGTGAATCTGGTCCCCATCTGGGCCTCCCCCAGTCCTGGTGACTTTGTTCCCCACCTGGACCTGATTGCTGTGGACTCCTTCTTGGCCTCACCTGGAACTGGTGACTCTCATCCTAACTGGGCCTAGCTCAATCTCCTGACTCTGGTCCCCCTGTGGACCACTATGAACAGGATACTCTGTACCACACCTGAGCCTCACCTGGACATGATGACTCTGGATCCACTCTGGGCCTCACCCTGACGTGGTAACTCTGGTCCCCATGTGGATGTCACCTAGACCAGGTGAATCTCGTACCCCTTAGGCCTCAACTAGACCTGGTGACTCTGGTTCTCACCTGGGCCTCAGGGACCTAGGGAATATTCTCCCCAACTGTGCTTCATTTGGACCTGGTGACTCTGGTTCTACCTGGGCATCATCGGGACATGGATACTGTATTCCCCACTGGGACTGACCTGATCCTGGTAACTCTGGTCCTGATTTGGCCTCTTCTTTACCAGGTGACTCTGGATCCACCTTGGGTTCACCGGTAACTGATGACTCTTTCCTAAGCATGGCCTCACCTGACCTGGTGACTGTGGTTCCCATCGGGACCTCACCTGGACTCATGTCTCTGGTCCCAAGTGGGCCTCACCAGGACCTGGTGTCTCTGATACCCACCTTGGTAGCATCAGGATACGGTTACACTGTTCACTAACAGTGACCTAGCCGGACCTATTATCTCTGGTCTTCACCTGGGCCACACCTGGACATGTTGACACTGGTTCCCACCTGGGTCTCACCTGGACATGCTGAGTCGGATCCACAACTGGTCCTCCCCTGTAACTGGTGATTCTCGTTCCCACATGGACATCATGTGGACCTGGTGGCTGCAGTGTTTCTAGCTTCTCATGTACCTCGTGACTCTGGTCCCCACCAGGGCCTCACAGGGCCCTGGTGAGTGTGGTTGCCACCTGCACCTCAAGTGGACCTGGTCATTCTGGTCTGCACCTGAGACTACCCTGGATCTGGTGACTGTGGTCCCCACCTGGGCTTCACCCGCTTTGGGGACTCCGGTCTCTTCTGGGCCTCACCTGGCCCTGTTGACCATGGTCCTCAACTGGGCAAAATTGGGACCCGGTGACTGTGTTCCACAACTGGACCTCACCTGGACCAGGTGATTCTGATCTACCTCTGGGTCTTACCGTACCCTAGTGACTGTGAACCCCACTTTGGCCTGACTTGGACCTGCTGACCCTGGTTGCCACCTGCGCTGATCTCGAACTGTTGACTCTGGTAATTTCAAGGGCCTACCCTGTATTGTGATCCTGGTCCCCACCTGGGCCTCACCTGGACGTGGTGACTTATGTCAAAACCGGTACTCACCTGTACCTGCTTACTGTGTTCCACATCGGGCCTCAAGTAGACTTGTTGACCATGGTCCCCAAGCCGGCCTCACATGGACCTGTTGCCTCTGATCCCACCGGGGCCTCACGTGTACCTGGTAACTCTGATCTTCACCTGGGCCTCATCTGGACCTAGTGACTCTGGTCCCCACCTGGGCTTCAACTGGATCTGGAGACTCTCGTCCCCACCTGGACTTCACCTGGATTGTGACTCTGGTCCCCACTGGACCTCTCTCGACCTGGTGACTCTCTTTCCAACATGGACCTCACCTGGATCTGTTGACTCTGGTCTCAGTTTGGCCTCACCTGTACTGGTGTCTCTCGTCCCCACTTTGACCTAACTCAGAACTGCTGAATCTTGCCCCACCTAGGCCGCACCCAGACCTGGTGACTCTTGTCCCCAGCTATGCCTCAATTCGACCTGATGAATCTGGTCCTCACGTGGGCCTCATATGGACCTGGGACTCACCTGGATAGAGTGGCTCTGGTTCCCACAAGGGGCACTGATACTGGTGATTGTGGTCTTATTCTATTACCACTGGACATAGCGATTCTGTTCCCCATCTGGGCCTGCATGGCCCTAGTGACTCTGGTCCTCACCCAGGCATCATTGGGACCTGGATACTATTCCACACTAGGGCTAACTTTGACCCGGGACCTCTGGTCCCATTCTGGGCCTCAAACTAAACTGGTTACTCTGGTTCCCCTCTGGGCCTCACCCTTACCTGGTGACTCTGGTCACCCCTTGGGCTTCACTTGGGCCTGGTGAATCTGGTCCTTAGCTGGTCCCATTTGGATCTGGTGACTGGTCGCCACCTGGGCCTCACCTGGACTTGGTGAATCCTGTTGCCACCAGCGCCTCACCTGGACCTTGTGACTGTGGTCCCACCGGACCTCACCTGGATCTGGTGCTCTGGTTCCCATATGGGGCTCTCCTGGACCTGGTTCCTGTGGTCTCCATCTGGCCTCACCTGGAACACAATGACTCTGATCCATATTTGGGCCTCTCCTGGATCTGTTGACACTGGTCCTTACCTGGGCAACATTGGGACCTGGATACTCTCTTATATACCTGGGCCTCACCTGGACCTGGTGACTGTGTCCCACCTGGGCCTCACCTGGACGAGGTGACTGGCTCCCACAGGGACCTCACGACCTGTGATTCAGGTCCTCATATGGGAATCATGGGACCTGGGTTCTCAGTTACACATCGGGGCCTCACCTGGACCTAGTGATTCTCGTCCCCTCTGGGCCTCACCCTGACGTGGTGACTCAGTCCCCACCTGGATATCACCAGAACCGGGTCACTCTGGTCCCCCTCTGGGACTCTCCCGGAGCTGGGGACACTGGTCCTCAACTGGGCCTCAACAGGACCTGGTGAATCTACTCCTCACTAAGGCCTCGTCTGGACCTTGTGACTCTTTTCCCACCTGGCATCTTTGGGACATGGTTACTCTGTTCCCCACCTGGGCCTCACATGGACATGATAACTTTGCTCCACACTTTGGCCTCAACTGGTCCTGATGACTCTGGTCCCCCGACCTAGGCCTCAATCTGGACCTGGTGACTGTGGTCCCCACCTGGGTCTCACCTGGACCTGGTGACTCTCGTTCCCACATGAACCACACCAGGATCGATGACTGTGTTGTTCTTGTAGAATCACTTTTAACTGGTGACTCCAGTCCCCACTCGGTCCTCACGTGGATTGGGTGACTTGGCCTGGAGGTTGGCCTCACATGGACCTGGTTAGTGGGGATGCCACTTGGGACTCACCCATACCTGGTGACTCAGGTCTCCACGTGGGCCTCCTGGACCTGGTGAATCTGGTCCTTACCTGGTCCTCTCCCAGACCCGGGGACTCTGGTCACCACCTGGGCCTCACCTCGACCTGGTGAATCCGACCCCATCTGGCCTCACTCAGTCCTGGTGACTTTGTTCCCCACCTTGACCTGATTGCTGTGGACTCTTTCATGGCCTCACCTGGACATGGGGACTCTGATCCTATCTGCGTGCACCCAGACCTGGTGACTCTGGTCCTCACCTGGGCCTCATTGGTATCTGGTGACTCTGTTCCACACCTGAGCCTTACACTGGACATGAGGCTCTGGCCTCTGGAACCACTCTGGGCCTAACCCTGACCTGGTGACTCTGGTCTCCATCTGGATGTCACATGGACCAGGCGATTCTGGTACCCCTCTAGGCCTGAACCAGTTCTGGTGACTCTGGTCCTCAACTGGGCCTCACCTGGACCTATTGAATATGCTCCATCTGGGCCTCATTTGGACCTGGTGACTCTGGTCCCTACCTGGGCATCATCGGGACATGGATCCACTGCATGGCCTGCAGGTTGGCCTCAGCTGTACCTGCTAACTCTGGTCCCTACCTGGGCATCACCGGGACACGGTTCCTCTGCATGGCCTCCAGGTTGGCCTCACCTGGACCTAGAGACTGGGGTTGCCACCTGGGGCTCACCCATACCTGGTGACACAGGTCCCCACGTGGGCCTCACTTGGACCTGGTGAATCTGGTCCTTATGGTCCTCACCCGGACCTGGTAATCCTGGTCACCACCTGGGAATCATCTGGACAGGGTGAATCTGGTCCCCATCTGGGCCTCAACAGTCCTGTTGACTTTCTTCCCCACCTGGACCTGATTGCTGTGGACTCCTTCTTGGCCTCAACTGGAACTGGTGACTCTGATCCTAACTGAGCCTCACCCAGATCTGGTGACTCTGGTCCTCACCTGTGGACCATTATGACCTGGATACTTTGTTACACACCTGAGCCTCACCTGGACATGATGACTCTGGATCCCCTCTGGGCCTCAGCCTGACATGGTGACTCTGGTCCGCATCTGGATGTCACCTAGACCAGGTGAATCTCGTACCCCTCTAGGCCTCAACTAGACCTGGTGACTCTGGTCCTCAACAAGGCCTCAACGAGACCTAGTGAATATGCTCCCCACCTGCGCCTCACTGGACCTGGTGACGCTGGTTCTATCTGGGCATCATCGGGACATGGTTACTCTGTTCCCCTCTGGGACTGACCTGATCCTGGTAACTCTGGTCCTGACTTTGGCCTCTCTGTACCAGGTGATTCTGGCTCTAACTGGGCCTCACCTGTAACTGGTGACTCTGATTCTAAGCATGGCCTCACCTGACCTGGTGTTTGTGGTTCCCATAGGGACCTCACCTGGACCTCATGTCTCTGGTCCCTCCTGGGCCTCACCAGGGCCTGGTGTCTCTGGTACCCACCTGGTTAGCATCAGGATATGGTTACACTGTTCACTAACAGTGACCCAGCCGGACCTATTAACTCTGGTCTTCACCTGGGCCACACTGGACATGGGTGTCACTGTTTCCCACCTGGGTCTCACCTGGATATGGTGAGTCGGATCCCCACATGGTCCTCACCTGTAACTGGTGATTCTCGTTCCCACATGGATATCATGGGCCTGTTGGCCGCAGTGTTTCTAGCATTTTTTTTAATTTTTATTATTTATGATAGTCACAGAGAGAGAGAGAGGCAGAGACACAGACAGAGGGAGAAGCAGGAACCATGCACCGGGAGCCCGACGTGGGATTCGATCCCGGGTCTCCATGATCGCTCCCGGGGCTAAGGCAGGCGCCAAACCGCTGCGCCACCCAGGGATCCCATCTGTTTGTAGCTTCTCATGTACCTCGTGACTCTGGTCCCCACCAGTGCCTTACCGGGACCGGGTGAGTTTGGTTGCCACCTGCACCACACCTGGACCTGGTGATTCTGGTCTGCACCTGAGACTACCCTGGATCTGGTGACTGTGGTCCCCACCTGGGCTTCACCTAGCCCTGTTGACCATGGTCCTCATCACGGAAAAATGGCACCCGGTGACTGTATTCCACACCTGGACCTCACCTGGAGCAGGTGACTCTGTTCCCCCTGTGGTCTCACCGTGCTCTAGTGACTGTGAACCCCACTTTGGCCTGACTTGGACCTGCTGACCCTGGTTGCCACCTGCGCGTTACCTCGAACTGTTGACTCTGGTTGTTTCAAGGGCCTCCCCTGTACCTGGTGATCCTGGTTCCCACCTGGTCCTCACCTGGGCCTGGTGACTCTTGTCACCACCGGGGACTCACTTGGACCTGGTTACAGTGTTCCACACTGGGCCTCAAGTAGAACTCTTGACCATGGTCCCAAGCCTGCCTCACATGGACCAGTTGCCTCTGATACCTACCAGCGCCTCACGTGTACCTGGTAACTCTGGTCCTCACCTGGGCCTCATCAGGACCTAGTGACTCTGGTCCCCACCTGGGCTTCACCTGGATCTGGTGACTCTGGTCCCCACCTGTACCTCTCCTCGACCTGGTGACTCTCTTTCCAACATGGGCCTCACCTGGATCTGGTGACTCTGGTCCTCAGTTTGGCCTCACCTGGACCTGGTGTCTCTCGTCCCCACTTTGACCTAACTCAGAACTGCTGAATCTTGCCCCACCTAGGCCGCACCCAGACCTGGTGACCCTTGTCCCCAGCTATGCCTCAATTCGACCTGATGAATCTGGTCCTCACGTGGGCCTCACATGGACCTGGGACTCAGCTGGATAGAGTGGCTCTGGTTCCCACAAGGGCTCATCTGATACTGGTGACTGGGGTCTTTTTCTATGCCTCTCCAGGACCTAGTGATTCTGTTCCCCTTCTGGGCCTGCATCCCTAGTGACTCTGGTCCTCACCCAGGCATCATTGGGACCTGGATACTCTATTCCACACCTGGGACTCACTTTGACCAGGGACCTCTGGTCCCATTCTGGGCCTCAAACTAAACTGGTTACTCTGGTTCCCCCTCTGGGACTCACCCTTACCTGGTGAATCTGGTCACGCCTTGGGCTTCACTTTGGCCTGGTGAATCTGGTCCTTAGCTGGTACTCACCTGGATCTGGTGACTGGTCGCCACCTGGGCCTCACCTGGACCTGGTGAATCTCTTCCCCATCTGGGCCTCACCCAGTCCTGGTGACTTTGTTCCCCACCTGGACCTGATTGCTTTGGACACTTTCTTGGCCTCACCTGGAACTGGTGATTCTCGTTCCCACATGTACATCATGTGGACCTGGTGGCGTGCTGCAGTGTTTCTAGCTTCTCATGTACCTCGTGATTCTGGTCCCCACCAGGGCCTCAAAGGGACCTGGTGAGTTGGTTGCCACCTGCACCACACCTGGAACTGATGATTCTGGTCTGCACCTGAGACTACCCTGGATCTGGTGACTGTGGTCCCCACCTGGGCTTCACCCGGATTTGGGGACTCCGGTCCCCATCCGGGCCTCAACTGTACCTGTTGACCATGGTCCTCAACTGGGCAAAATTGGGACCGGTGACTGTGTTCCACAACTGGACCTCTCCTGGACCACATGACTCTGGTCCCCTCTGGGTCTCACCGTGCCTTCATGACTGTGAACCCCACTTTGGCCTGACTTGGACCTGCTGACCCTGGTTGCACCTGCGCCTGACCTCGAACTGTTGACTCCTGTTCTTTCAAGGGCCTCCCCTGTACCTGGTGATCCTGGTCCCCACCTGGGCCTCACGTGGACGTGGTGACTCTAGTCACCACCGCGGACTCACCTGGACCTGCTTACTGTGTTCCACACCTCGGCCTCAAGTAGACCTGTTGACCATGGTCCCCATGCCGGCCTCACATGGACATGTTGACTCTAATCCCCACCGGGGCCTCACGTGTACCTGGTAACTCTGGTCCTCACCTGGGCCTCATCTGGACCTAGTGACTCTGGTCCCCACCTGGGCTTCACCTGGAACTGGTGGCTCTGGTCCCCACCTGGGTTTCACCTGGAACTGGTGACGCTCTTTCCAACATGGACTTCACTTGGTGAATCTGGTCCTTAGCTGGTCCACATTTGGATCTGGTGACTGGTCGCCACCTGGGCCTCACCTGGACTTGGTGAATACTGTTGCCACCTGCCCCCCCCTGGAACTTGTGACTGTGGTCCCACCAGAACCTCACCTGGATCTGGAGGCTCTGGTTCCCATAAGGGGCTCTCCTGGACCTGGTTCTTGTGGTCTCCATCTAGCCTCACCTGGAACACAATGACTCTGATCCATATTTGTGCCTCTCTTGGACCTGTGGACTCTGGTCCTTACCTGGGATCATTGGGACCTGGATACTCTCTTATATACCTGGGCGTCACCTGGACCTGGTGACTGTGGTCCCACCTGGGCCTCACCTGGATGAGGTGACTGGTTCCCACAGGGACCTCACCTGGACCTGGTGACTCAGGTCCTCAAATCGGCATCATGGGACCTGTTATCTCAGTTCCAAATCGGGGCCTCACCTGGACCTAGTGATTCTCGTCCCCCTCTGGGCCTCACCCTGACCTGTTGACTCTGGTCCTCACCTGGATATCACAAGAACCGGGTGACTCTGGTCCCCCTTTGGGACTCACCCGGAGCTGGGGAGACTGGTACTCAACTGGGCCTCAACACGATCTGGTGAATCTACTCCTCACTTAGGCCTCGTCTGCACCTTGTGACTCTTATCCCACCTGGCATCAATGGGATATGGTTACTCTGTTCCCCACCTGGGCCTCACTTGGACATGATAACTGTTCTCCGCACTTTGGCCTCAACTGGTCCTGATGACACTGGTCCCCCCACCTAGGCCTCAATCTGGACCTGGTGACTGTGGTCCCCACCTGGGTCTCACCTTGACCTGTTGCCTCTCGTTCCCACATGAACCACACCTGGACCTGGTGACTGTGGTGTCCTTGTAGACTCACATTTACCTGGTGACTCCGTTCCCGTCTAGGGCCTCACCTGGATCTGGTGACTCTGGCCTGCTGGTTGGCTTCACCTGGAATTGGTGAGTGGGGTGTCACCTGGGCCTCACCCATACCTGGTGACTCAGGTCCCTACGTGGGCCTCTTGGACCTGGTGAATCTAGTACTTACCTGGTCCTCTCCCCGACCCGGGGACTCTGGTCACGACCTGGGCCTCACCTGGACCAGGTGAATCTGTTCCATATCTTGGCCTCACCGAGTCCTGGTGACTTTGTTCCCCACTTGGACCTGATTGCTGTGGACTCTTTTTGCCTCACCTGGAACTGGTGACTCTGATCCTATCTGCGCGTCACCCAGATCTGGTGACTCTGGAACTCACCTGGGCATCATTGGTACCTGATTACTCTGTTCCACACCTGAGCCTCACCTGGACATGATGACTCTGGTACCTCTCTGGGCCTCCCCTGACCTGGTGACTCTGGTCCCCATCTGGATGTCACCTGGACCAGGTGATTCTGGTACCCTCTAGGCCTCAACCAGATCTGGTGACTCTGGTCCTCAACTGGGCCTCACCTGGACCTAGTGAATATACTCTATGTGGGCCACATTTGGACCTGGTGACTCTGCTCCCTACCTGGGCATCATCGGGAGATGGTTCCACTGCATGGCCTGCAGGTTGGCCTCACCTGGACCTGGTAATCTGGACCCTACCTGGGCTTCATCGGGACACCGTTCCTCTGCATGGCAGGTTGGCCTCACCTGGACCTGGTGAGTGGGGTTTCCACATGGGCCTCACACATACCTGGTGACATAGGTCCCCAAGTGGGCCTCACTTGGACCTGGTGAATCTGATCCTTACCTGGTCCTCACCCAGAACTGGTAACTCTGGTCACCACCTGGGAATCACCTGGAGGTGAATCTGGTCCCCATCTGGGCCTCCCCCAGTCCTGATGACTTTGTTCCCCACCTGGAACTGATTGCTGTGGACTCCTTCTTGGCCTCACCTGGAACTGGTGACTCATCCTAACTGGGCCTAACTCAATCTGCTGACTCTTGTCCTCCCCTGTGGACCATTATGAACTGGATACTCTGTTCCACACGTGAGCCTCACCTGGACATGATGACTCTGGATCCACTCTGGGCCTCACCCTGACGTGGTGACTCTGGTCCTCATGTGGATGTCACCTAGACCAGGTGAATCTGGTACCCCTCTAGGCCTCCACTAGACCTGGTGACTCTGGTCCTCAACTGGGCCTCACCGGGACCTAGTGAATATGCTCCCCAACTGTGCCTCATCTGGACCTGGTAACTCTGGTTCTACCTGGGCATCATCGGGACATGTTTACTGTATTCCCCCTGGGACTGACCTGATCCTGGTAACTCTGGTCCTGATTTGGCCTCTTCTGTACCAGGTGACTCTGGATCCACCTTGGGTTCACCGGTAACTGGTGACTCTGATCCTAAGCATGGCCTCACCTGACCTGGTGACTGTGGTTCCCATCGGGACCGCACCTGGACCTCATGTCTCTGGTCCCAACTGGGCTTCACCAGGACCTGGTGTCTCTGGTACCCACCTTGGTAGCATCAGGATACGGTTACACTGTTCACTAACAGTGACCCAGCCGGACCTATTAACTCTGCTCTTCACCTGGGCCACACCTGGACATGTTGACACTGGTTCCCACCTGGGTCCACCTGGACATGGTGAGTCGGATCCAAAACTGGTCCTCCCCTGTAACTGGTGATTCTCGTTCCCACATGGACATCATGTGGACCTGGTGGCTGCAGTGTTTCTAGATTCTCATGTACCTCGTGACTCTGGTCCCCACCAGGGCCTCACAGGGACCTGGTGAGTTTGGTTGCCACCTGCACCTCAAGTGGACCTGGTCATTCTGGTCTGCACCTGAGACTACCCTGGATCTGGTGACTATGGTCCCCATCTGGGCTTCACCTGCTTTGGGGACTCCGGTCTCCATCTGAGCCTCACCTGGCCCTGTTGACCATGGTCCTCAACTGGGCAAAATTGGGACCCGGTGACTGTGTTCAACAACTGGACCTCACCTGGACCAGGTGATTCTGGTCTCTCTGGGTCTCACCGAGCCCTAGTGACGTAAACCCAACTTTGCCCTGACTTGGACCTGCTGACCCTGGTTACCACCTGTGCCTCACCTCGAACTGTTGACTCTGGTACTTTCAAGGGCCTCCCCTGTACCTTGTGATCCTGGTCCCCACCTGGGTCTCACCTGGACGTGGTGACTCATGTCACAACCGCGTACTCACCTGGAGCTGCTTACTGTGTTCCACATCTGGGCCTCAAGTAGACTTGTTGACCATGGTCCCCAAGCCGGCCTCACATGGACCTGTTGCCTCTGATCCCCACCGGGCCTCACGTGTACCTGGTAACTCTGGTCTTCACCTGGGCCTCATCTGGACCTATTGACTCTGGTCCCCACCTGGGCTTCACCTGGATCTGGTGACTCTGGTCCCCTCCTGTACTTCACCTGGATCTGGTGACTCTGGTTCCCACCTGGAACTCTCCTGGACCTGGTGACTCTCTTTCCAACATGGACCTCACCTGGATCTGGTGACTCTGGTCCTCAGTTTGGCCTCACCTGGACCTGGTTCTCTCGTCCCCACTTTGAACTAATTCAGAACTGCTGAATCTTGCCCCACCTAGGCCGCACCCAGACCTGGTGACTCTTGTCCCCAGCTATGCCTCAATTTGCCCTAATGAATCTGGTCCTCACGTGGGCCTCACATGGACCTGGGACTCAGCTGGATAGAGTGGCTCTGGTTCCCACAAGGGGCTCACCTGATACTGGTGACTGTGGTCTTATTCTATGCCTCACCAGGACCTAGTGATTCTGTTCCCCATCTGGGCCTGCATGGCCCTAGTGTGACTCTGGTCCTCAACCTGGAATCATTGGGAACTGGATACTCTATTCCACACCTGGGCCTCACTTTGACCAGGGACCTCTGGTCCCATTCTGGCCTCAAACTAAACTGGTTACTCTGGTATCCCCTCTGGGCCTCACCCTTACCTGGTGATCTGGTCACCCTTGGGCTTCACTTGCCTGGTGAATCTGGTCCTTAGCTGGTCCTCACCTGGATCTGGTGACTGGTCGCCACCTGGGTCTCACCTGGACTTGGTGAATCCTGTTGCCACCTGCCTCACCTGGACCTTGTGACTGTGGTCCCACTGGACCTCACCTGATCTGGTGGCTCTGGTTCATATGGGGCTCTCTGACCTGGTTCCTGTTGTCTCCATCTGGCCTCACCTGGAACACAATGACTCTGATCCATATTTGGCCTCTCCTGGACCTGATGACTGTCTGGTCCTTACCTGGGCATCTGGGACCTGGATACTCTCTTATATACTGGGCCTCACCTGGACCTGGTGACTGTGGTCCCACCTGGGCCTCACCTGGATGAGGTGACTGGTTCCCACAGGGACCTCACCTGGCCCTGGTGACTCAGGTCCTCATATGGACAGCATGGGACCTGGTTTCTCAGTTCCACATCGGGGCCTCACCTGGACCTAGTGATTCTCGTCCCCTCTGGGCCTCAACCCTGACGTGCTGACTCTGGTCACCCCTGGATATCACCAGAACCGGGTAACTCTGGTCCCCCTCTGGACTACCCGGAGCTGGGGGTCACTGGTCCTCAGCTGGGCCTCAACAGGACTGGTGAATCTACTCCTCACTTAGGCCTCATCTGGACCTTGTTACTCTTT